>NC_066528.1:3700691-3738191 GCF_024679095.1 Eriocheir sinensis
AAGTTCATGGTGCAGAAGTTTTGTCAGTCTATCAAAAGGCTCATAAAATCACACATGGATATACTAACATAACCTCTACCAAGTCCCGAATTCTCAGACGCTCTCGGCTCTCACAACAAGTACTTCCAGAGGTCAATAACGAGATTAATCGGGTTTTCACGAGTGTTTTTTTTACATTCATGGTGCAGAAGCCTCGTCAAACTATCACTAGGCTCATGAACTACCCGTTCAAATACTAACACAACCTCTATGAAGGCCCGTATTCTGAGGCGCTTCCGGCTCTCACAACAAATATTTATCAAGGCCACAAAGGAGATTAGTCGGGTTCTTACAATGTTTTATCACGTTCATGGTACACATACCTTGTCAAACTATAACTAAACTCATAACACTACCCATGAAAATACTAACACAGCCTCTACAAATATTTCGAAAGGCCACAATGGATATTAATCGGGTTTTCATGAGTGTATTTTTTTACATTCATGGTGCAGAAGCCTTGTCAAACTATCACTTGGCTCATAACACTACCCGTGGAAATACTCACATAACCTGGATATCTGTTTACCATTGGCTATAAAAGTGGTGACTGGCTCTGTTGGAAGTTGGACACGAATACACGGACATATACCGCATAAAGAACCACGTCAATACAAAGAGAAAAAATATATATAAACCGATAAATATATAAACTATCATTTGTCGACTGGCCGGCATGCACGAGAAATGAGTCCCGTCACCGCTCCCACGACCCGAAAACAAACTGTCGGAGTCTGCGGCGGCGTTCCATTATAGCGGCGGCGGCGAGTGGGATCAAAACAGCCCAACTATAAAAGTATTAGTGGCGGAAAACGATGTGGCAACTTTTTCCACCACTCGAAAGCCAGTCATCGGTCTCCTGCACCACACGCCGACAACACGGGCCCTGAGGAAGCAATATAAGGACGTAGAGGGAGGTTTAAGAAGGCAAAACATGAGGAACTGATAAACTATCTGCTGATGAACTAATGACCGCTCTCTCCATTGTCTGTTTTCATCTACTCAGTTTCTATCCCGCACAGTGAACAAGGACGCCGAGGAAGCAATATGAGGACGTATAGGGACGTTTAAGAAGGAAATACATGAGGAATTTATATACTTTCTGCTGATGAACGAATGACAGTCCTCTCCATTGCCTGTTTTCATCTTTTCAATTTCAATCCCGCACAGAGAACACGGAAGCCGGGGAAGCAATATAAGGACGTATATGGACGTTTAAGAAGGTAAAACATGAGGGATTGATAACCTTTCTGCTAGTGAACGAATGCACTAAACCTACTTAACCTTTCCATCTGTTGCTTTAATCCCTTCCACTTCAATTCCTAGCGTCGTGGAAGCTCTCAGAAAGGAAGGACATCTGAGGAGGCAAAACATAAGGCATTTGATAACCTTTCTGCTAATGAACGAATGCACTAAACCTTCTTAACCTTTCCATTTGTTGCTTTGATCCCATCCGCTTAAAGACACTCAACGAAGCCGCCAGAATAACCCCCTCATGACGATTACACGGACTATTGTGGCGAAATAGATAAATAGATACATAGATAAATACCTCCCCGTCACACACACACACACACACACACACACACACACACACACAAAACCCTTCCCCCTAACACACATCAATCGCATAATACCAATACTTTCCCGTGAGCGACCCTGGCATTTCCTGAAGCCTCGACTATTGCCACACACGCGAGCCTCGTCAGAGCAAACACCGAGATCAATGAGAGGCGGGATACAGATATTAAAAGCGGACAAAACACTGCAAAGACTCGACTCTCACACTGGCAAACTCTCGTCCCTCGCAGGTGAATATATATGGCCGTATTCTTAAACGCTGCCGACTCTCACATCAGTTATTTCTAAAGGACAAAAAAACGGGTAAAATGCGTTCCCATGAGTGCTTTTGGAGTTCATGATACAGAGGCCTTGTCAAACTCCCATTACGGTCAAAACACTACCCCCAGGAAACGCCCTTAACTCCTACGAAAGCCATGTCAAACGTATGTGCCTGGGCGATGATATGTTTAATAATAATGAGTTTTTTAGGGTTTATGGTATAGAAGCCTTGTCAAACTCCCACTATGGTCAAACACTACCCCCGAGGAAATGCCCTTAACGCCTATACGAAAGCTATGTCAAACGTATATGCCTGGGCGGCGAAATGTTTAATAATAATGAGTGTTTTTTAGGGTTCATGGTATAAAGCCTTGTCAAACTTCATCCACGGTCAAAAAACTACCTCAGGAAATGCCCACAACTCCCACGAAAGCCATGTCAAACGTATGTGCCTGGGGGGCGAAATCTTTAATAAGAATGAGTGTTTTTAGAGCTCATGGTAGCCTTGTCAAACTCCATGCAACCGCGGTCAGAAAACTACCTCAGGAAAGGCCCACAACTCCTACGAAAGCCATGAACCTAAAGAAACACTCCTTAAAACCCAATTAATCTCCTTTTTGGCCTTTGGAAATAGCTTATGTAAGGGTTGAAGCGTTTAAGAATACTGACCTACGGCCCTCTGACCCAGCAAGGCGGAAAACAGTTTTGGCGGCACCCTTCCTGCCTTGATGGTGGGTGGCGGTCGGCCGGTGACAGGGTGGACAGCAGGACTCACGCCGGCACGCACTGATGCCCAAGATATGGCAGGCAGTGTTCCGGGGGCCGCCACTCCTGATGCTTGAGATAGGGCAGGAAGGGTAACTAGGGGATGACGTGTCCACGACGCGGAGCTTGAGTTGCGGGTGGTGCGGCGACTGGCTCTCGAGGGGAAAAAGGAAAAAGGTCTGGCGAGTGTGTGAAAAAGTGTTGAGGTCCTCGAGTTGGTGACAGTTCTGGAAGGCTTCCCAATGTAAACTGATGCCATAGACGAGCAGGGACTGTGCGCATCATTCCAGTTAGTTAGGGACAGAAAGGCAGTACATGATAGTATGATATTAACCCTCTGAACAAAAGTATAACCATGCAATGAGCAGTTGAAAGTGTCCATCATTCTTTACTTTGGCAACAGAAGGAAGAAGGAGGAATTAAGAAAAGAAAGACGAAGAGAAACGGGAACAGGAAGAAGATGAAGAGGAAAGGGAAAGGAAGATGAGAGGAGGAGAAAGAGGAAGAGAAGGAAGAAAGGGAAAGCTCGAAGTTAAAGAAAGAGGAAGAAGATGAAGAGGAAAGGGGAAGGAGGAGGAGGAGGAGGAGGAATACATAGGAAGAACAGACACCAGAAGACCTGTCGGTCTATGGCGAGGGTGTCTGTTCACTACCGCTACTACTAGTAATCTACGTGTGGTAGGACAGGACAGAATAGATGAAGGCTCCTCCCCAGCCACCTCTCCCTCCGGCAACGTGCCGGCAGGAAATAGTTAGAAGAGAACACTATGTGCCTTTAAGGAAAAAAGGGACATGGAAATTTTACAGTAAAGAGAGAAATAAGAGGAAATTACTACCCTTAACTTACGCTACTGGTGACCTAAGCTGTGGGGGAAACTATTAATCCTAGTTGTTCGTTTTGCTTATGTTGTGTTTTGTATCTGATTTCTTTTTCCTGGTATTCCTTTTCTGTATTATCCTGTCTCCGGTGTTATTTTTCTTTATTTGTCGTGTGACAGTGTTGTGTAGAGTATCTACATCGCCTCTACCTGGTGCCGTATCTTTGTCCTTTGTCGATAAAAAACACGTCACAGTAACTCGTTATCCTTTCTTTGTTTCCAAAATGTTGATTCCTTTGTCGATAAAAACACGTCGCAATAACTCGTTATCCTTTCATTGTTTCCAAAACGTTGATTCCTTTGTCGATAAAACTAAACCAACTCAAAAACATTTTCCTTTCTTTGTTTCCAAAACGTTGATTCCTTTGTCGATAAAACTAAACCAACTCAAAAACATTTTCCTTTCTTTGATTCCAAAACGTTGATTCCTTTGTCGATAAAACTAAACCAACTCAACAACATTTTCCTTTCTTTGATTCCAAAACGTTGATTCCTTTGTCAATAAAACTAAACCAACTCAAAAACATTTTCCTTTCTTTGTTTCCAAAACGATGATTCCTTTGTCAATAAAACTAAACCATTTCAAAAACATTTTCCTTTCTTTGTTTCCAAAACGTTGATTCCTTTGTCGATAAAACTAAACCAACTCAAAAACATTTTCCTTTCTTTGTTTCCAAAACGTTGATTCCTTTGTCGATAAAACTAAACCAACTCAAAAACATTTTCCTTTCTTTGTTTCCAAAACGTTGATTCCTTTGTCGATAAAACTAAACCAACTCAAAAACATTTTCCTTTCTTTGTTTCCAAAACGATGATTCCTTTGTCGATAAAACTAAACCAACTCAAAAACATTTTCCTTTCTTTGTTTCCAAAACGATGATTCCTTTGTCGATAAAAACACGTCGCAATAACTCGTTATCCTTTCTTTGTTTCCAAAACGTCGATTCCTTTGTCGATAAAACTCGTTTTCCTTCCTTTAAAGGTCAGTATCCCACCCCGACATTTACGTCAGGGTCAGCATCCCACCCCGACAGTTAAGTCAGGGTCAGCATCCCACCCCAACATTCAAGCTGGGGTCAGCATCCCACCCCAATATTCAAGCTGGGGTCAGCATCCCACCCTGACAATTAAGTCAGGGTCAGCATCCCACCCTGACAATTAAGTCAGGGTCAGCATCCCACCCCAACATTCAAGCTGGGGTCAGCATCCCACCCCAACATTCAAGCTGGGGTCAGCATCCCACCCCGACAGTTAAGTCAGGGTCTGCATCCCACCCCGACAATTAAATCAGGGTCAGCATCCCATTGAGAGCCGAAAATGTGGATGATGACTTTTTCCTTTTTAAGATGTTGTTTCTATCGTATTCTTTTTTCTGGTGTTTTTTTATGTATTTTCCTTGTGCTGGTTTTCTCTTTCTTCATTTTCTTTTTTCTGGTGTTGTTTCTACTGTATATCGGCTTTTCTTGGTGCCGTATCCTGCTACAGACGAGTCTCCTTCACCCCAGAGAAGCCTCGCCCGTGCCAACATACCACACCAAAGTCCTGAATCCTAGTTGTTCGTTTTACTAATGTTGTGTTTAGTAGCTGATTTCTTTTTTTCTGGCATTCCTTTTCTGTATTATCCTGTCATCGCCTCTACCTGGTGCCGTATCTTGCCACAGCTGAGTCTCCTTCACCCCAGAGAAGGCTCACCCATACCAATATACCACACCAAAGGCCTTCATGCTGGATTTTTGTGTGTTTTTGTTTTATTTGTTCCTTTTTCTCGTCTGTGCTTCTATCTTATCTATTTCTTGGAATTCCTCTCCTGTATTAGCCTATTTCTGATGTTCTTGTAGTTTAGTTTCCTTATTTTCGGTGTTTTTTATCTGTAATATCCCTGTCGTGGAGTTGTTCTGAAATCGCCTTTCCTTGGTGCTGTGTGCTGATACGAATGAATCTCCTTCACCCCAGAAAAGACTCGCCCATACCAACACACAACACCAAACGCCCTCCCCTTCCCCCGCCCCTGGACACTCGGGATCTACGGCACCGCCATGGACGCCCCGAGGGAGCCGAGACGCCCTGCCGGAACCCCTGAGCCCCGCGACGCTCGCCAGGGAGACCTTGGGCTCCCTGGCGCTCCCCAACACCGCCGAGGCGGGGGAGGGCGGGACCTCCAGACAACTGCAGAATAACTCCAGACGGGAATATTAAATTAATCGTAAACACCGTGACGGCGCAAGAGCTACGTTTGTCGAGTCTGGGATGGCAGGACGCCGGCCGAATGTTTTCGGCGCGGCATCCGTTTCCCTCGTTGTCTCTGATTTCTCTCATTGTTTTTTTTGAGAGAGAGAGAGAGAGAGAGAGAGAGAGAGAGAGAGAGAGAGAGAGAGAGAGAGAGAGAGAGAGAGAGAGAGAGAGAGAGAGAGAGAGAGAGAGTTTGGAAAGTTTCGTTTAGTCGGCGCAACATCTGTGGTCATATGCCGGAGAGAGACAGAAGGCGAAGGAATTATAGGAGAAGGGAACAGATTCCAGGAGACGGGACACAACCCCGATTAATACCTGGTACCCATTCACTGCTGGGTGGACAGGGGCGTAGGGTATCGGAAAAGCCGCCCAAATTTTTCCACTCCGCCCTGGAAGTTAGGTTAGGTACATTAGGTTATGTTAGGTAGGTAAGGTTAGGTAAGTTAGGTTAGGTAAGTTAGGTTAGGTATAGGTGGTCTTCAGGACAGCGTGTGGGTAGAAATATTAAGAAAAGGAAGGAAGAAAAAAGGAGGAGGAATGTGTAATGATAAATAATGGTAAATAATGATCAATAAAATGCTGTTATAGACTTTCTAGACGTAAAATAAATGGATAAATCATCACATTATTGCTATTAAGGTTGATTAGAAGCCTTTATCTGTACAGTCCGGGTTGACAGGTGGTCTTCAGGACAGCGTGTGGGTAGTGTTAAGCCGCTCGGCGATGAAAATGGTCAGCGTGTAGCGGCGGGCGGGACTTCAAGCCAAGTTCTCCAGGACCCACGCCCGGGTGTTTGCCACTCAGCCACCGCCTGTATTAACTAATTGGTTCACGGTCAGCACACCCAGCGCATGAGGGAGGGAAAGTCACGTCATTATAATCAGCAACGGGAGTTAATTATAATTATTAAAGGGAGACATCCAGGGAGAGACGGCGGCGATAAACAGAATTAAAAGAGGGAGAGAAGAGAGAAGAAGGGAAGGAGAGGACGAAGATGAGAAACGGAAATAGAGGAAGAAGGGAAGAAACGATAGAAAGCTGAGAAGGAAATTACTCAGCTTACCAGGAAGGAAGGAAGGCACGTCGGTCGGTAAAGAATTATGTTGTAATAAAAAACAATATCGACATTTAGTTTTCATTCCATTACTTAAAATCCCAACACACACACACACACACACACACACACACACACACACACACACACACACACACACACACACGTCTTTATTTCTTCAACTTTACCATCATATCCATTTTTATAATTTGATGCATGGCTGTGTTGTGTTGTGTTGTGGCTGAGTTGCGTGTTTTGCAGGGCGTGGCGAAAACAATGTTAAGCCTATTACAACACTAATGTTAAGCTTATTAGAACACCTATTGGCAAGGCTTCTTTCTGTAAACTCCGTAACATGAACCAAATAAGATCTGGGGAAGGAATACAAGAGATTTTTTTACATAACACCAGTAATAGGACGAGAGATAGATAGATAGATAGATAGAGATAGATACAGACAGACAGACACAGACAGACTCAGAAGTACATAGATACACATACAAGCAAACAGACACAGAGGCTAAGACAGACATAAAAAGATAAAGTCAAACAAAGTTAAAAGACAAAAAAAAAAAAACCGCCATATTATACATACAAACACAGACAAATGTAGCGACACGTACGGAAAGTGACAGACAGACAGAGATACAGTAGAGCTGGAGCGGGTTTAGCCGTGTAAGCCTTAACGTAAGGGAGGAGGGGAGCGGAAGAGGGCAAAACTACCCTTATCCGCAAACACGCTAACTGTGTCCTCGGCGGTGGCTGGAGAACCTCAGTCGCTACCCACTGAAGAGGTTTATTATCATATACTTAGATCAATGAAGATTCGGTATTAAATCATAGGACTCATTTCACAGAGTCACCTATAGTCAATCACATGCACATATATCCTTCCCGCGATCATATCTATGGTATTAAACATATTGATGCCTGTAAGTGGCCGAGTGATCAATGCCTCGACGTGGCGATCCCGAGTAACCCAAGTTCATATTCGAAATGTTACAGCTCATCAATAAAGCAGAATTACAGTACCAATCATGACTATTTCACGTCAGTCCCAATAACCAGCCACTGTGAGAGATGGGATTCGGGGTCGCGCGGTTCACATCTTTGACTTTCCAACGAAAAGCGAATATTTCTGGTAAGGGTAACATATGGATTCACCTTCATCGTGGCTATTTAACATCGGGCCCAATAACCAGCCACTGCAGAGAGAGAAGAAACTTGGGGTTGGGCGGTACACATCCTTGACTTTCCAACGAGCAGCGAATATTTCTGGTGAGTGTTACATGTGGATTTACCTTCATCGTGGCTATTTAACATCGGGTCCAATAACCAGCCACTGAGAGAGAAGGAACTTGGTGTTGGGGTCGGGCGGTTCGCATGTTTCCAATCTCTCTTCTGGTATGTGGTCCCTGAGTGAAGACGTTCGGCTGTAGCTTCGAAATTAACGTCGGGGTGTTCTGGAAAATACTCTCATTGTGATTCCCACGCCAAATTACCCAACAAGGCTTCAACTATACCTACACTAACCTCATCTAACCTGTTCAAGAGTGAGCGCTACATACCTGTACAGAGAAGGGGAATACGAGGGCGGTTCACACACTTGACTTTCCAGCGAGCAGCGAACGTTTCTGTTGAGTGTCACACGTGGACGGGTGCATGCAGGCAATCAATAAGAGTCCTCACTAACAAGCCGCCCGGACCCACGTGAGGCCTCGGCGTCACGTGGCGGTACTCGCGTCCACTCCACAAGCCGCATCGAATGTCTGTGTGTCTGCTGGTTAACACACATCGACGTGATCTCAAACTGTGTCAAGCTATCGCCCGCATATATTAGTGAAGATATGATAGGTTTTAGCTTTTCTTTTCTATTTCTTGGCCTTTGCGTCCACTCCAGGAGCCGCATCGAATGTCTGTCTGGTGGTTAACACATCGACGTGATCTCAAACTGTGTCTAGCTATCGCCCGCCTATATTAGTGAAGATATGATAGTGTTTTAATTGTTGTCTCTCTTTTTAGCTTTTCTCTTCTATTTCTCGTCCCTTGCGTCCACTCAACTCATCATGTCGTTGTCCAAAGTTGACCCACATCACGAGAATGCCAACCGTCTCTCTATCAACCGTTTGTTTTGATTGTTGTCCGTGTTTTCTGCCTTTCTTCCTCATTTTCCGTCCCTTGCGTCCACTCAACTCCACTCCTCACTTTCCCAAGTTGACCAAGATCACGAGAACGACAACTGTCTCTCTCTATCGTCCGCCAACGCCAACGAAGATACGATAATATTTTCAATCTTGTCCGTCTTCTCAGCCTTTCTTCCTAACTTGTCAGCCATTGCGTCCACTCCACTCCGCTCGTTGTCCGCTGGTTGACCTACATATACGAGGGCGGCAGCAATGTGTCCTTCGTTTTCTTCCTTCCTCACTGGGAAACGCAGCAAAGCGAATACAAACTTTCAGCCTCGCCGTCTATTGGTCCACGGTCTGTCTGGCAATACGTCCGTCACTATGTGAAATCCTTAATTAATTCCTGCATACATTGACATATTAATAAGATCTCATTAGAATTATTATATACGATCATTTCTCGCTATAAATAACCCAATGGAAAGCCCTCAATAGGAAGCGTCAAACAGGTAACACAAATTTAGTTCCACGGTTGTAAAAATAAACAAAAAATAAACACTGGAACACAAACTTAAGCAAATAAAAACGAAAAAAAAAAATATGAATGCATGCATCGTAAAAGAGAGAGAGAGAGAGAGAGAGAGAGAGAGAGAGAGAGAGAGAGAGAGAGAGAGAGAGAGAGAGAGAGAGAGAGAGTGTGTGTGTGTGTGTGTGTGTGTGTGTGTGTGTGTGTGTGTGTGTGTGTGTGTGTGTGTGTGTGTGTGTGCAGTGGTGGTGGTGGTGGGTAGGGAAGGAGGGTGAGGATAGGGAAGGGGGGTACGGTCTTGTGATTGTTGCAGGCCATCGATTCTTGGTGACGAGTGTGCGGGGAGGAGAGACAAACGGCGGGACAGGTGACAACGAGCGGCCCGGAGTGTGTGTGAGTCCATCCTGAAGAGTGTACGGCGGCGATATGTTACCGTGTGTGTGTGTGTGTGTGTGTGTGTGTGTGTGTGTGTGTGTGTGTGTGTGTGTGTGTGTGTGTGTGTGTGAGGGAGGGGGAGAGGAGGAGGAGGATAGGAGGTAAGGCCCATTGTAGTACTGGTAGTGGTGGTGCTTGTAGTGGAAGTAGTAGTAGCGACCAGTAATTGTTGTTCTTGCAGATTTTAGTAGAAATGGTGGTGGTGGTGGTAGTAGTAGTAGTAGTAGTAGTAGTAGTAGTAGTAACAGATCATAATGAAAGGAGGAGAAGGAGAAAGAGAAGGACAGCAATAACAATAACAACAACAATAATTATAATTTTGTCCCCTTCCTCCTCCTCCTTTTCATTATCATCATTATCATTATCATCATCCTAATCGTCACCTTTGTTGCATGCTATTTGATAACCTACACAAGGGCTTGGATATCACTGTTCTGTTGTAGTTGTTGTTGTTGTTGTTGTTGTTGTTGTTGTTGTTGTCGCTGTCTTGTTACAATATTCTTTCCTTGGTGTCTTAATTTATAGGTACTTTTGTAATTTTTTTTTTTTACAGCTAAAGAAACAGCTCAAGGGCAACAAAAAAAGGTGTTAAAAAAAAAAAAAAACGCTATTCGCTGTTCCTCCTTCTCTTCCTCCTCCTCTTCTGTTGTGTTCTAATGACTGGTTTTCACTATTCTGTTGTGTTCTGATGACTGGTTTTCACTCTTCTGTTGTGTTCTAATGACTGGTTTTCACTCTTCTCTTGTGTTCTAATGACTGGTTTTCACTATTCTGTTGTGTTCTAATGACTGGTTTTCACTATTCTGTTGTGTTCTAATGACTGGTTTTCGCTCTTCTGTTGTGTTCTAATGACTGGTTTTCACTATTCTGTTGTGTTCTAATGACTGGTTTTCACTCTTCTGTTGTGTTCTAATGACTGGTTTTCACTCTTCTGTTGTGTTCTAATGACTGGTTTTCACTCTTCTGTTGTGTTCTAATGACTGGTTTTCACTCTTCTGTTGTGTTCTGATGACTGGTTTTCGTTTTCTGTTGAGTTCTGTTGTTGTTGTTGTTCTCGGTCCGCTTACGAGAGGGTCACGTTTGTTAGCGGGTGGCGGTGCAGGGAGAGGCAGGAAGTGGCGAGGTCCGGGATTGTTCTACTAAAGTTTCCCCTCAAGGCGTGTGTGTGTGTGTGTGTGTGTGTGTGTGTGTGTGTGTGTGTGTGTGTGTGTGTGTGTGTGTGTGTGTGTGTGTGTCGGTAATCCTTCATACTGTTCCCTGGGGCATGAGTCTTGGAATAACAGGAAAATAAAAATACATACACAAACTTTCTCTTGCAAGATAATACATGCACGCAAAACATTAAGGATAAAACTACTCACCTTGCGAGATAATAAGCATACACGTTTTTTTATATATTATTTTACGGTAAAGGAGAAAGCTCAGGGGAAAAAAACAAAAAACAAGTGATAGTTTGACAAGGCTTCAGGACCGTGAACGTGAAAAACACTCATGCGAACCCGATTAATCTCCTTTGTGGCCTTGGGAAATAGTTGTTGTGGGAGCCGGAAGCGTCTGAGAACACAAGCCTGAGAAACAAAAGGCGACTGTGCTGAGGCTGACTTTAGCACAACACCTGAGGATACCTTGATGACGTCAGGCCCATAAAATGACATCACAGGGAAAACACGTAAACAGGCACGACAATCCAGCCAAGCCCGTGCACACACACACACACACACACACACACACACACACACACACACCTCCCCCCGTCTCGGCACCACCGCACTGCACTCCCCCAAGCGCCCCTCCTCCCCCACCCCAGGCTCCGTCGCATATCAGACTCCCATTTCCCGTCCCTCTTCTTTTTGTACTTGTTTCATTGGGGAAGAAACGTTGTATTTATAATATGTAAATTTTCAGCCGGACGGCTGCCGCAACCAAATAAACCGTTTATTATTATTATTATTATCATTATTATTATTATTAGTAGTAGTAGTAGTATTAGTATTAGTATTAGTATTATACACACACACACACACACACACACACACACACACACACACAGCTCCGGTGGCCTGGCAGGCGGAGGTTCGAGCCCCGCTCAGGCCGAGATTTATCAGCTTACAAGGAATGGTCACTCTCCCCCCTTGAGCGAGGGGATGAGGCGTGTGGTGCGTGAAGGTCCCAGCAGTCCCCGAAGATCGGCTATAACGCGTCCTGCTCTAAATGGGGAGGATACTTCACAGAGATAACGAGTCCAACGCGTGACCAGGCCGTGGTGAATTACATGCAGAAGAATAATACAATAAGGCATGCATGAATAACAATAAACTCGAAGGCAATGTTTTCACCACCTAACATTTCCTCGTGTGTTAAAGCAGCGGACAAAACAACAACACCACCATCACCACCACCACCACCAACACCAACAACAACAACAACAACACCATCTCCACCACCACCACCAACACCAACAACAACAACAACAACAACAACACAAACAACAATAAATTGCAACACCTGACTTTCGTGAGAACGAGTAATGAAAACTACACTCAAACCTTATTCTTTTCTTGCTTCCTTTATCACTATTAGTTCTAGGAAGGAGTCGTGCCCGGCGGGGGCTGCATGTGAAGGAACGAAACTAGGAAGGAAGGGTGACCAGGGGCCGTGTCCAGGAGGGCGTGAGCGAGGGGTGACAAGGGTTAAGGTATATAGGAGATAGTGTCTGAACACGGTAAGCTAAAAATGCTCTGCACTTAGCATACTACAGGCCTTGGCGGGGAATAGGACGTGAGGTGTTGACAAGGACTGGTAAAAAGATGATAGTGTGTGAACAGAGGTTGCTAATGAGGGTGTGTGCAGGCCTTGGCGGTGGAGAGGGGGGGGGATATAGCGTGCAGAGTTGACAAGGACTGGTAAACAGATGATAGTGTGTCAACAGAGGTTGCTAATGAGGGTGTGTGCAGCCCTTGGCGGGGGAGGGGGGGGGATATAGCGTGCAGAGTTGACAAGGACTGGTAAAAAGATGACAGTGTTTGAACAGAGGTTGCTAATGAGGCTGTGTGCAGGCCTTGGCGGGGATATGGCATGCAGAGTTGACAAGGACTGGTAAATAGAGGAGTATCTGAAATGAAAAAGCAAGTTGTTGACAAGGACTGAGGTTTATACGTAGAGGATGTTGTCTGCATACTGGTGGGCTAATGAGAGACGTGACTTAGGATGGTACAACGGGGAATAGGACGTAAGGTATTGGCAAAGACTGTGTTATATATAGTGGATGGTGTCTGAATATAGCTGGCTAATGAGAGGCGTGACTTAGGATGGTACAGCGGGGAACAAGACGTAAGGTATCGGCAAAGACTGTGTTATATATAGTGGATGGTGTCTGCATACTGGTGGGCTAATGAGAGGCGTGACTTAGGATGGTAAAGCGGGGAATAGAACGTAAGGTATTGGCGAGACTGTGTTATATATAGTGGATGGTGTCTGAATATAGCTGGCTAATAAGAGGCGTGACTTAGGATGGTACAGCGGGGAACAGGACGTAAGGTATTGGCAAAGACTGTGTTATATATGTATAGTGGATGGTGTTAGAATATAGCTGGCTAATGAGGGGCGTGGCTTTGAGTCCATGGCAAGGGAATAGGGGCCGTCAGAATGGTGTTATGTACTGTGCGACCTGCGAATCAATAACGGCAGAGTACATGACAGCAGCTGAGGCGGTAATAATGAAAGCTTGAGGAGGGCGTGAGCGAGAGGGCAGCGCAGGGAGGTGGTGGTGGTGAGTGTAGTGTGTCCAGTGTCGATGTTCTCAGACGCTTCCACCTCTCACATTAACTATTTCCAAAGGCCGAAAAGGAGATTAATCGAGTTCTAATGAGTGTTTTGCTTGGTTCATTGTACAGAAGAAAGGCCACACTACCACCAGGGTCATTAAACTACCGCTGGAAATGCCCAAAGCTCCTACGAAAACCGTATCAAATGTGAATGTTTGGGCGCCGAAGTGTTTAAGAGTATCGACCCTAAATTCCTTTGTCTGTACTTCCTCCTGCCTACGACTTAAATGCTTTCAAGACGAGAGTATCAAGACAACTCTCCATACGATTTTGACCCTCCTCCGGCTACTCTATCAACTATTTTCTGAATCTTCCTTATCAAACTATCACTAGGCTCATAAAACTACCCATGGAAACACCCACAACAACCTCTACGAAAGCCTAATCAAATGTGGGTGTGTGAGCCCCCAAATGTTTGAGAATGTGGGCCTTTGACTCCGGTGACTTTGTGCGTGAAACTCCCAAACTTCAAAGCAAGGAAACACTCCCTCAAGCGCCAGTCAGCCTCAGGAACACCATGTTGACGGAAGTATTAGTCGATTAGCTCCTGACATCTGCGAAGGTGAGGGATGGGCGGCACGGGTATGTGTGTGGGGGTGGGGGGTGGGGAGAGAGAGAGAGAGAGAGAGAGAGAGAGAGAGAGAGAGAGAATCAACCTTAACCATACCTTCTTAGTCCTTCGTTTCCATCTCCATTTTTCTTACCTGGAAAAGAGAACAAAAATTAATATACAGTGACGAAATTAATCAATCAGAGAGAGAGAGAGAGAGAGAGAGAGAGAGAGAGAGAGAGAGAGAGAGAGAGAGAGAGAGAGAAAAAGAAGAGAAAGAAAAAGAAAGGAAAGAAAGAAAAAAGAAAATGAAAGAAAGAAGAAAAACAGAAATAAAGAAACAAACAAACAAAGAGAATGAATGAATGAATGAGACATACATACATACCTTACATACATAAAGACAGACAGACAGACAGACACAGAGAGACTCAAAGAGGGTGGTTGTGGCAAGGTCATGCACACTCGACAGCATGTAAGTCAACTGGCCTGGGCTGAGAG
The DNA here is from genome assembly GCF_024679095.1 of Eriocheir sinensis. Classification (NCBI taxonomy): domain Eukaryota; kingdom Metazoa; phylum Arthropoda; class Malacostraca; order Decapoda; family Varunidae; genus Eriocheir; species Eriocheir sinensis. The sequence goes on from NC_066528.1 coordinate 3,715,461, forward strand.
ATTGCAGGCAAGAGAGTAATGGAAGACGTACGGGAGAGCGGAGGCTGAATATTCATGGCGGAGGGAAGGAAGAACACCAGCCGGGAGGGACAAGCTGGGAGGCCGTATTCTGGGACGCTCTCAGCTCCCACAACAACGACTTCCCAAGGCCGTAAAGAGATCAATCGGGTTCTCAGGAATGTTTCTTTAGGTTCATGGTACAGAAGAAGGGTTAGACTTCCACCAGTGTCATAAAATTACCCCAAGAAATACTAACACAACCTCTACGTAGGCTCGTATTCTGGGACGCTTTCGGCTCCCACAACTATTTCCCAAGGCCACAAATGAGATTAATCGGGTTCTCAATAGCGTTTCTTTAGGTTCACGGTGCAGAGGACTTGTCAAACTACCCATAGACTCATAAAACTACCCATGGACATACTGACAATCTCTACGAAAGCCTTGTCAAATTTGGGTGTGTATGTAAGCCCGGAAATGGTTGAGAATATGGATCTGATCTCTCTGATTCTCTATCTTTCTGTCGGTCTATCTCACTTGCATCAGTATAACAGCGCTCCACAAAGAGGTCTCTGGGCACGTTTTAACACTGCCTTTACCCTTAATACACGCCATATATCTGCATTACTCGGCCTCAGCTAGGCTCCATTATACTAACACTGCCTATACTCTTAATACACGCCATTTCCATGCATTACCTAACCTCAACGTAGCTTCTCTCTGGGGTAGCTTAAGGTCGGAGGGTCGCGTCGCCCCATCCATGTCTCTCCACACAGCGGCCCGGCGATCAGTCACCAGGTTTGCCCCTCTGAGCACACACGGAATTACCAACCCTCGGAGCTCTGTACACGGCGGCCCTTCCATCCCTTGTGCAAAAAGCGTTGGGATGATGATTGTAGAGTGCTGGTAGAGATGGAAAGAATTGAACTTTTACGAAGAACGGCGGGAAAAAACGATGGCAAGTATTCTACCTTTACGAAAACGTGGGGAGGTAGTTTTAAAGTGTGCAATATACTCAGAATTCTATCTTTACAAAAAACGTAGGGAAGACAGTTTTAAAGTGCCCAATAGACATGTTAAGAGTTCTACCTTTATAAAAAAAAAAAAAAGCAAGATGAAGTAATTCATAAAATACTGCATTTTTAGCGCCATGGGAGACGCATCCTCAGCGGGTGGCAAGTCGTTTCTCTACGCAAAAAAAAGTACGTACGCAACACGCAATACGCAACTCAGACGCCTTTGTTTAAGAGAAAGCCGCGGAAACACAGCATAGGGAAAGCTTGAATTAGCCCGTATTAGTTGGCAGTCAGTCCTTACACCACGCTGGTCAAAATTAATCAGTCTAGTGTACCGCTGCAGAGGGACCCAAGGCACTTAGTTACACGCCTTTGTTCATATTGAAACCCCGGAAACAAAGACTATGGAAACCCTTCACGTCTCGCATATCAGTTGGCAGTCAGTCCTTACACCACGCTAGTCACCACCACCACCACCACCACCAGCCGAGTGTCGCGCTGCAGGTGGGTCCCAAGGCAGACAACTCCAGCACCTTTGTTTACGAGTCAGCCAAGGAAACACAGCACATAGAAGACCTTGGTTACCCCGCATCAGTTCAGTCCTTGCACCACACACACACACACACACACACACACACACACACACACACACAGTATACAGGCAATACCACCACCACCACCATCATCAGTTACGCTCCTTTGCCTATGAACTGGAGAAGGAAACAGACAATATGGAAGGCACTGGTTACCCCTCCTCAGTTGGCAGCCAGTTCCTACACCACAACAGTATCATCACCATCATCAGCTGAGGGTAGCGCCGCAGGTTGGTGTCTCGAGGCAGGCAACTCCACCGGTCCTTTGTTCATGAGCCGGCCGCGGGGAGTGAGAGCGAGGGAGGCCGCCATGAAGTCACGCCATTGAGACTCCCGCAATATCGAGATTATCTTGGAACCAGTTCTCAGAGTTGGTGGTCAGTTCCCCTCATCTCTCACCGCGCCATGGGAGAGAGAGGAGAGGAGGAGGAGGAGGAAGAGGAGGAAGGAGATCAGGAGAAAGAACGAAGGGGAGGAGAAAAAGTTAAAGGAAGAGGAAAAATAAAAGGAAAAGGTGGAGGAACAAAGTCGAAAGGAAAAGGAGAAATAAGAGAAGGAGGAAGCGGGTGAGGAGGTGAAAGACGAATTAAAAGAAAGTTAAGCGAATGGAAGAGGAGGAGGGAAGCGTTGAGGAAGAGAAGAAGAAAGAGGAGGAGGAGAAGAAAGACCAGGAACAGAAAAAGAAAAGAAAGGAAGGCAGAAGGTGAAAGATGTGGAGGAGAAAGAGGAGGAGGAAGAAAAAAAAGAAATAATAGGAGGATGAAGAGGAAAAGATGGAGGAGGAGGAGGAGGAGGAGGAGGAGGAGAATTAGGCAAAGGTTCATAGGCCAAGTGGTACAGGACTGTTCTGGTAACGAGAGAGAGAGAGAGAGAGAGAGAGAGAGAGAGAGAGAGAGAGAGAGAGAGAGAGAGAGAGAGAGAGAGAGAGAGAGAGAGAGAGAGAGAGAGAGAGAGAGAGAGAGAGAGAGAGAGAGAGAGAGAGAGAGAGAGAGAGAGAGAGAGAGAGAGAGAGAAATAGAGAGAGAGAGAGAGGAGAGAGAGGAGAGAGAGAGGAGGAGGAGGAGGAGAGAGGAGGAGGAGAGAGAGAGAGAGAGAGAGAGAGAGAGAGAGAGAGAGAGAGAGAGAGAGAGAGAGAGAGAGAGAGAAAATGGAGTTACTCTTGTCCTTCAGTTCCCTTGTGCAATTCTAGTAATAATAATAATAATAAAAATAATAATAATAAAAATAATAATAATAATAATAATAATAATAATAATAATTATAATAATAATAATAATAATAATAATAATAATGATGATAATGATAATAGTTTTATTTCGCCCATCGGCATGTATGTAAAATCACAGGACAAGTAAACGAACGAGATCAACGAGAAGAACAAGATCAGGAGAATGAAAAGAAAGTGAAGAAGAAATAGGAGGGGAAGGAGGAGGTGAAAGAAGTGCAGCTCCTACCTCTGAATTATAGTGTTCATCGTATCGTTAGTAATCTTAACCCGGTAGCAGCGACGGGCCAAATTTGTGGCTTTACCGTGTAGCAGCGACGGGCCAAATTTGTGGCTTTACCGTGTAGCAGCGACGGGCCAAATTTGTGGCTTTACCGTAACAGCAACGACAGCCAAATTTGTGGCTTTACCGTAGCAACGACAGGCCAAACTTGTGGTTTTACCGTGTAGCAGCGACGGGCCAACATTGTGGCTTTACCGTGTAGCAGCGACGGGCCAAATATGTGGCTTTACCGTGTAGCAGCGACGGGCCAAATTTGTGGCTTTACCGTGTAGCAACGACGGAGCAAATTTGTGGCTTTACCGTGTAGCAACGACAGGCCAAATTGTGGCATTGCCGTGTAGCAGCGACGGGCCAAATTTGTGGCTTTACCGTGTAGCAACGACGGACCAAATAAATGGCTTTACCGTGTAGCGACAGGCCAAATTTGTGGCTTTACCGTGTAGCAGCGACGGGCCAAAAATGTGGCTTTACCGTGTAGCAACGACAGGCCAAATTGTGGCTTTACCGTGTAGCAGCGACGGGCCAAATATGTGGCTTTACCGTGTAGCAGCGACAGGTCAAATTTGTGGCTTTACCGTGTAGCAGCGACGGACCAAATCTGTGGCTTTACCGTGTAGCAGCGACGGGCCAAATTTGTGGCTGTACCGGGTAGCAACGACAGGCCAAATTTGTGGCTTTACCGTGTAGCAACAACGACGACAGAACAAATTTGTGGCTTTACCGTAGCAACGACAGGCCAAATTGTGGCTTTACCGTGTAGCAACGACAGGCCAAACTTGTGGCTTTACCGTGTATCAGCGACAGGCCAAATTTGTGGCTTTACCGTGTAGCAACGACAGGCCAAATATGTGGCTTTACCGTGTAGCAGCGACGGGCCAAATTTGTGGCTTTACCGTGTAGCAGCGACGGGCCAAATTTGTGGCTTTACCGTGTAGCAGCGACGGACCAAATTTGTGGCTTTACCGTGTAGCAGCGACGGGCCAAATTTGTGGCATTGCCGTGCAGCAGCGACGGGCCAAATTTGTGGCTTTACCGTGTAGCAGCGACGGGCCAAATTTGTGGCTTTACCGTGTAGCAGCGACGGGCCAAATCTGAGGCTTTACCGTGTAGCAGCGACGGACCAAATATGTGGCTTTATCGTGTAGCAGCGACGGGCCAAATTTGTGGCTTTACCGTGTAGCAGCGACGGGCCAAATATGTGTCTTTACCGTGTAGCAGCTACCGGCCAAATTTGCTTTACCGTGTAGCAGCGACTGGCCAAATTGTGGCTTTACCGTGTAGCAACGATGGACCAAATTTGTGGCTTTACCGTGTAGCAACGACAGGCCAAATTTGTGGCTTTACCGTGTAGCGACGGACCAAATATGTGGCTTTACCGTGTAGCAGCGACGGGCCAAATTTGTGGCTTTACCGTGTAGCAGCGACGGACCAAATATGTGGCTTTACCGTGTAGCAGCGACGGGCCAAATTTGTGGCTTTACCGTGTAGCAGCGACGGGCCAAATTTGTGGCTTTACCGTGTAGCAACGACGGGCCAAATTTGTGGCTTTACCGTGTAGCAGCGACGGGCCAAATATGTGGCTTTACCGTGTAGCAACGACAGGTCAAATTGTGGCTTTACCGTGTAGCAACGACGGAGCAAATTTGTGGCTTTACCGTGTAGCAGCGACGGGCCAAATTTGTGGCTTTACCGTGTAGCAACGACGGGCCTAATTGTGGCTTTACCGTGTAGCAACGACAGGTCAAATCTGTGGCTTTACCGTGTAGCGACAGGCCAAATTTGTGGCTTTACCGTGTAACAACGACAGGCCAAATTTGTGGCTTTACCGTGTAGCAACGACAGGCCAAATTTGTGGCTTTACCGTAGGTAGCAGCGACGGGCCAAATTTATGGCTTTACCGTGTAGCAGCGACGGGCCAAATTTGTGCCATGCTATAAACCCCCCAAAATAGACGCGTAGCTTAGGCGTGTACAAACATAATACCAAGAGTAATTACCTAAAAAAAACAGACCTGAACGTAATACCTGATACATCACTCTCTCTTGCTTGTTTGTATGATTGAAAGTTAATTAATAAAACGGCGTCAGCGTCAATAAAAACATCCAATTCTGTGCCCTGTTTTATCGGATCTCAAGCGGACCCAATATACGGATTTTATTACACTAGAAAAAAAAAATGAATGAAAAACCGTATGCAATTTATGTGTTTTTTCTGTCATGCATATTCAGGGAGAGAGGAGGCTTCTGCGCGGACATTTTCATATATTGTGAAGGTAAACACACACACACACACACACACACACACACACACACACACACTATCCGTCTATCAATCATATCTATTTTTCTATCTATTTATCTATCTTTCTATGTTTGTCTATCTTACTGTTTATATCTAGCTTTTTTGTCTATCTATAGCTCTCTATCTATCTCATCCCTTTATCTCTTTTTATTTATATATTTATCTCTCTGCCTGTCTGTTTATCTCCTTAGCAATCAATATTTATCTATCTATCTATGAACAAAAAAATGGCCATGGTTTGGGCGCCCACAACACAAGATTTGGCAACACTTTTCTTATAGCACAATAACAACACTTCTAATCAAAGGTGTAACACGCCTTAACACACATTAACAATCCTATTATAATCTTGCAACACTCCTACCACGAACCCATAACACTAATAATCTTGCAACACTTACCACGAATCCATAACCCTAACAATCTCATAACACTCTACCATGAACCCAATATATTACACCTACAATCTCATAACACTCTTTCCCCTTCAGACCATTAGCAGTCACATACAGTAATCTTGCAACACTCCTACCATGAACTCATTACTAACACCAACAGCCTCATAACCTCCACCTCTCAGATCATTAACATTATCAGCTCAACACAAGTCTGCAACACCCTTACCCCACGTTATTAATACTAACCGTCTTGCAACACAAACACTCAGATCATTATCAACAACCCTACACTCTGCAACACTTTTATCATGAACCCGTCAACACTTAATAAGCTCGCAACACTCTTACCCTTCTGACCTTTATCGTGAACTCGCAGGCTTTTTTTATTTTTTATTTTTTGCATCCCTTACTGTAAAAAAAATACAATGACCTTATCCCATTAACATCAACACATCTTGCAACACTCTCACCATCACACCAACATCATCATCATCATCATCATCAGCCCAACACAACACCATTACTAAACTTGAACCAATAATCCTGCAACACTCGTACCTTCAGAACATCAGCATCAGTACTTCTAAACACAACACTGCAACACCTTATTCTGTTAACATTATCTTGCAACACTTACTTGACTGTTCTGATCAACCCTTCACTATGTAACACTCCTTCCTTCTTACTATCAACACAAACTCTGCAACACTCTTATCCATTAATTACAGCAATCTCGCAACACTCTTACCCTAATATCATCATCAACATCATCATCAGCTCCGCACAACACCCTCGCCCCGCTACTCATTAATTCTTCCCTAACGCAGCTCTAAAAAGGTAATGTTAATGAGATGAAATGAAAAAAATATATATACACACACACGCGGGTCCCTCCCTCGCCTTTGAAGTCAACTCTAAACTCAATTTCTGCTCGGGGTAAACATAATTTAAACTTGTCAGCCTTTACGTGCGTGCCTAATAAAAAGACAGACGATTAGGTGGAAGTTGTTTACATCATAAGACGGCAATGTTTTTTTTTTTTCAAAGCTTTATTTTGTTTGGAAAAAGGGTTTGTTTACTTAAGTTTAACCTCAGGGCGTAAAAGGTATCCGATAGTAGTGATAGTAATAATAATAATAATAATAATAATAATAATAATAATAATAATAATAATAATAATAATAATAATAATAATAATAATAATAATAATAATAATAATAATAATAATAATAATAATAATAATCTCGCAACAAGACTTAAAGAGCACAAAGCTGACCTTAAACACCACCGGGAAAAAAGTGCTCTAGTAAACCATGTAGACGAAAAAGGTCACCTGCCGAAGTGGAACGAGGCTAAAATTCTAAAAGAAAACATCTCAAGACAACACAGGAAGGCCTATGAGTCTATTTTCATCACCCTCAATAAAAAGAACAATAACAAACGAACAGGCGACGTAGTGTGGGCGGAAGCAGCAGCACATGTGGCCGTCACGGACCAGAGAGGGAGTGGCGGATAGTGAGGTCCGAGTCAGGCAACACCCTCCAAGCATCCCAGGGGAGCCCTCATTTTTGTAGATAAGACAGCTTACCCTTGTATAAACCTTATTCCTCTGAAGAAGACCACTAAGGCGAAACTTGTCAGGAGTAAACACTCGTTCCCTAGCCCGTGTTTCCTTCACCTCCTTTCATCAATAATAATAATAATAATAATAATAATAATAATAATAATAATAATAATAATAATAATAATAATAATAATAACAATAAATTTTGTCTTGCACTTTTCAGCTCTTCGTTTGTCTAATTCGTCATATAAAATATTAACAACTTACAAAAATCCACTTTCTATTTACTTACACTAAAAGAAATTCCACTCCGGTGTTCCCGTTGTCCCGCGCCACTCGCAAGCTGAGCCGATCGGTGCACGACAGGCTGCCGGATAAATACTTTCTGGAAACAGTCGCCGGATAAGCCGTATGCAAATAGCCTGAAAGCGGGCGAGCCATTTTCCGATGCATCGTTGAGAATTCATAACGACCCTCACACTCAAAACGTGCCCGGCCTGGCGACGCGACACCTCCCTGCTCCGCGGCGCCTCCCAGGACCCGGCCGCGACGCTCAAGGCGGTGCAGGATTACAGTGTGCCGCCTGAGACCGTCGCAGGACAATTATAGGACTCCTAGGGCCGCCAGTGCTGAGGGTGTTATGCTATTCAACGATAAACTAACGCAGGGGTATAATCATGCTGAAGGGTTTCAAGAAATCAGCCGGTGGAAATGCCTCTTGTAGGCAGATGGTGGACACGAGGCATGATTGATCGAGTCTTCTTTGTCGCCCTTCTCCCGAGGTCAGTAACCCGAGAGATGATTCTGGAGGTGACATGCGATACATTTTACATTTCGATATGGCGACATGTATGTTCCTGCTGATGACATATCGTAATTTATCTGGTTAACGTTTTAGCCTACACATTATTGCTTCGGTGACAGACTAAACACTATGGTGACAAATTAATGGTGTGCAATGTAGCTTTATTTAGTTAGCTTGATCAGTGTCGTGAACATATGGGTCTGTGATGTCTTATTACAACTGTCCACTAGCTGAACGAATACTTTTATCCACCTTAAAAATATATAATTGTGTAATAAAATAAATAAATCTGTCTGTAATTGGAGCATACGCTGTACCCGCGCGTGGCCTCTGGGTTCATCTCCGGCGCATTAGCCTCTCCGCCTGTGCAGGATAAGTCTTGTTATCACGGATTAAAAGCAGCCGAGTAAAATGAAAGAAAATTTGTGGTACAGGCAATGCGTTACCTCCACATTCACCTCGATCATTTATCATTTCAGCCTCTGAGTCTGCTATGGACGTGAATCCTATTACACTGTGGACACTGCTAAAAAGGACGACTTGCGGCTGACGGCACGAGCGGCGAGCCGTGGTGCTGAGGCGAGGCCTGTCTGTCCCTGCACGCGGCTCCTGAAGCAGTGCAGCGAGGCGGAGAGTAATGGAAGACCCGGAAGTGTGGACCGCGGGGAGGGAAGGCTGGGAGAACGGCATGTAAAGACCTCCTCCACCTGCACACACACACACACACACACACACACACACACACACACGGAACAAAAATACCAATAAAATAACAATTCTGGAAAATGGGTGAGATGTCCTCGTGATGGGTGGGACCGGAGGAAGAGGAGGAGGAGGAGGGAGGCAGTATCGACGGTCGGCCACCCAAACAACATGAATTGCGGCCACAAGTCACCAAGCCCCGAGTCGTGCCTCTCCGCCGCGGACCTCAGCTGCGTCCAGGTCACACGGGACATGAGTGCTCACAAGTTTGCCCGCTGCACCGCTTCACTTTTGTTCTTTATTTTTGTAACGCTACGTTAAGTCTAAAGACCCGTTCACACTGTGCCGACTCTGGGCCACGACTACCCAGCAACTCAGGGTACACGAGGTCTTGGGTGTGATATGTTGATGTGAAAAGGTTGCACATGGTCATAAAGAGGTCTAGAAATGATTACCTGATGCTGAGTCGGCCCAGTGTGACGGGGACCCAAAAGTCGCTGGGTTGTCGTGGCCCAAAGTCGGCACAGTGTGAACGGGGCTTAAGAAGTTTTCAGTCATCTCATCTTTGCTCTATATTTTGTAGCGCTAGGTAAAGCGTAAGAGGATTTCAGTGCTCTCGTTTGCAGATTTAGCATTGAATGACGTCACTGAAAACACTCCTTAAAAATAATGTTAGTGCACTTATGGAGAGACGATAATTGACACGAGTGACTGTGTGTAAGTATCTGTCTATCAATCAATTTGTGTTTATTAGTTTTTAGCGCGTTTTCATTATCCTAGCAGCCAACTCTGTCCTTACCAACTTGCCACATCGACGCCAAAACAAAGTAAAAAGTAAAGCAACAAACACTTGGTTCCCACGCATATAAAATAACTCCAGCAAGGAACACAAACCACAATACTTGGCTGATATTCCGTGTAGCCGTTGACCAGTAAATACCTCATAGTTATACAGGAACACGAGTCTCCGTTCAATACAATAGCTTCGGATACACTAAGTCGTTCCCAGAGTCCTTCCATTGTTAGTTTTATCACTTAAGTCACATCGATACCACAACAAACTAAATAACATAACCGTCACAGACTTTCAGCAAATCAGTTTCAAGACAATAATTTCCCACGCATATACAATACAGTAACTCCATCTTAAAACACTAACCAGCTATTCCGTGTACACCAGAGAAAGGAATGGCTCACAAAACTAACCATTCCGTGTAGGCGTTGACCAGTAAATACCCCCATAGTTATACAGGTACACGAGTCTCTCTTCAGCCCAACACAGCTTTGGATACATTAGGTCCTTCGTGGCGTCCCTTTGAGCGTAACGAGGCTGCCGCAGCGCCACCCACGGCAGGAGACAATGAGGCGGCGCGTGCCCTCACATACCCTGCTCCGATCACAACAACCTCGGCGAATCATGTACCTCAAGCCTGTCCTGCTGGCCCTTACGACAACTCTCTCTCTCTCTCTCTCTCTCTCTCTCTCTCTCTCTCTCTCTCTCTCTCTCTCTCTCTCTCTCTCTCTCTCTCTCTCTCTCTCTCTCTCTCTCTCTCTCTCTCTCTCTCTCTCTCTCCCACTAAAATATATACAGTACACATCAACTCCTGCATCGCTTAAAAACAAGAGCCACTGCCATGGAATCATAAGCATTTGTACAATAAACGGACACCATTAAGATTCATGTCCAAACAGTATATCCACGTAACACCTGACACCTGCGGACACTAAGCTGCTTGAGGCGCCGCGCAGGTCGTCTTCCCAGGTTTTCAGTGACCTCGCCTTTATTCTTTCTTTTCTGTAGCACTGAGCAGAGTATAAGAGGTTTCAAGCAGTCTCATTCGTACATTTAGCATTTGATGAAGTTTGGGTGTTCAAGAGGAGAGTATCAGACACCTCTCTACCCTGAATTGACCTCTCTTTTGGCCACTCACTGATGTTCTCTTTTATATGGGCAGTGATTAGGGGATTTATTTATTTTTCTCTCAGTTATTTATTTGTCCTTGAGCTGCTTCCTTTACTGTACAAATATAAATTCAGTACAGGAACTCCAGCTGAGAACACTAACCACGCTATACTTGGCTGCCCTGAACAACCCTTGATGCGCCCTACACTTAACATCCATGGTTCGCTTGATTACAACTGTTTTTCCGTTTACTGTGCCAACCTAACACATCACCGATAAGAGGAGAGTCCAAGAAAGGCTTCCAGACTGGCGGAGGGACCCTGGTTGGTATTCTTACGCGCTTCGGCCTCTCATATCAACTGTTTGCAAAGGCCGAAAAGGTGGTTAATCGGATTTTCATGAGTGTTTTATCACGTTCACGGTACGGAAGAAGGGTCAGATTACCACCAGGGTCATTAAACTACCCCTGGATATGCCCACAATGCCTACGAAAGTCTTGTCAAATATGTGTTTGGGTGCCGAAAAGAAGGTTCATCGGATCTTCATGATTGTTTTATCACGTTCATGGTACAGCAGAAGGGTCAGACTACCACCAGGGTCATTAAACTACCACTAGATATGCCCACAATGCCTACGAAAGCCTTGTCAAATATGTGTGTTTGGGCGCCGGAATGCTTAAGAATATATGGAACCTGCTCTAAACCATCCCAGACCGCCCGACCCCGCGCCACCTGTTGTCGGCGGCCTCCCTGCTGGGCCGCCGTTAACTTATCCCGATGGCCTGGTTTTTCATCGTTAAGGCTTCTTTCTATCTGAACGGCCGTGAGTTTAATCAGCGTAAGGTAAAAATATTTTGCATTCTTTTCCTCCGAGGTCTTTGCTAACCTAACTACCGCCGGGGTGATATAAAGAATGTTTTAACGAATTCTGGCGTGGAGGGCGTCGTTTAGGCCGCTCCTTTGACCCGCGCATTCCTGATGAAGCGACGGCGCGCTCCCCTCGGGCCGCGAAGCATCAGTCAGGGGCCATTGGCTGCGGCAGGAGGGGAGGAAGGCGCCGACCAGAGCCAGGCGGGACCGTCCCCACCGGCGCCGCCCCGCACATGTCCTGCACCACGTACTGTCTGGCGTGTGTTTGTGTGTGTGTTTGTGTGTGTGTGTGTGTGTGTGTGTGTGTGTGTGTCAACTACTACTACTACTACTACTACTACTACTACTACTACTACTGCAGCTACTACTACTGTCTCTTTCGATGTGTGTGTGTGTGTGTGTGTGTGTGTGTGTGTGTGTGTGTGTACGCGCATATTTGGAGCATCGGAGCAGAGAGGAATGACAAAACGTCCTCAAGAGCTAAATAAGGGACGGAGGAAAAGTTGGTTCCCGCGGGTGCTGAAGAAAAACCATTTATAATCCAGCTGCTGCTGCTGATGATGATGATAACTTGAGAGCCAAGCCATCTGGTGGGAACTTAAGGAAACTATCGATAAGGAAGTGACAGAGTTGTGCAAATATTCAGTAATTAGACAAACTGACGCCAAATTAATACGAGGAATTCTGTGAGCAAAACTTATTTCTTATTCAGTTTCATTCCTTCTACAGCTGTGAAGAAAGGAACACACACACACACACACACACACACACACACACACACACACACACACACACACACACGAACCCACACAAACATTATATAGCATTCAAGCAGTCTTTTTTTTTATTTCTTCTCTGCTTCCCTCTTGAGCCGCCTTCTATACTATAAAACAAATGTGAGGTAAAGAGACTAGAATCCAAGTAGTAAGTCCGCGTACGATTGAAAACTTAAACAGCTGCGTTCATTCAACGCGGAGGAGGATAACAACAGCTGGTGGCGGCAAGTTTGAGGCCTTACACACATACCTAAGCTGAGGAACGTGCGCCTTATGAAGAAGTTAAGGGCCATATTTTTAAGCATTTCTGCGCCCAAGAACACGTAATTTACAAGTCTTTCGTTGGAGTTTAGGGCATTTCCAGGGGTACTTTTATGACCCTGGTGGTAGTCTGAGCCTTCTTCTGTACCGTGAACCTAAAAGAACACTCATTAGAACTCGATTAACCTCCTTTTAGGCCTTTGGAAATAGTTGGTGTGCGGGGTGGGAGCATCTGACAATACCAACCAAAGGAACAGAAAGGTGGAAAGCGGAAGGAGAAGAGGATGAACAGAGACGAGAAACAAAACAGACGCGAGAAAAGAAAGACGCGAGGAGCTGCCGGGAACACACTAAGCCCGTGGAAGGTACACCCGATACAGAGGTTCAAAGGAAAGGAAGGTGGGAAGAGGAAGAGGAAGGGGATGAACAGAGACGAAAGACAAGACAGCCGTGTGAAAAAGAAGAACGTGAGGAGCTGCCAGGAACACATCAAAGGCCGTGGAAGGTGCGCCCACATTGGAGGTTCAGGGAAAACAGAGCAAACTTGATAACAGGTACAGAACTTAATCAAAACAAAGACCATGAAAACTGCAATACCGGGGGAGCAGAGACAGGCCGTGAGAATTAAAAGTGGGAGAACTAGGGAGGAGAGTTTTGCATGCGTGGTGTGGTGCTGATGTGTCCTGCGGGGAGGTCACTGGAAACACACACACGGACGGAACACATCTACTAAAGGACACATGACATTTTCCAGAGATCGATAAGCCAGAAACAAAATACAGGATAGCTGAGTATTATTATGTAGATGAAGATGAAGATGTGGTCACTAGAAACACACACGAAACATCAACTAAAGGACACATGACATTTTCCAGAGATCATTACGTCAGGAACAAAATAGAGGAAAGCTGAGTATTATTATGTAGATGAAGATAAAGATGTGGTCACCCGAAACACTCACACGAAACATCAACTAAAAGACACATCACATTTTCCGGAGCTCGTTAGGTCAGGAACAAAATAATACACCTGCGATAAAATGATGAAGATGGAGTGATGAAGAAGCCACCCACTAAACACACGGACGAACGCGGCAAATAAAATATATCAAACATTTCCCAGAGAAGGTCATCACGTCAGGATCAAAGAAAATGAGACAGGCGAGTAAGAATTAGAGGACGAACACGTGGGGAAAACCTGATGAGGATGAGGAGGAGGAGGATGAACGTGAAGGTTAAGGAAATAAAAACTTACATTGACCAACAATTGCGTTATGGCGGACCATCAGTGTTACGACACAGATAAGATCGTCATCCGTACAGACTTGTGAGGTAACGCAAAGTTTGGGGCTGTAGCTGCGCGTGGCCTCAATGCTCATCTTTTTTTTTAAACGTTTCGTCTATGCCTGGGATATGCTTTCTTGGCGGGGCCTGGTGGTCTAGCCCAGCCCGTTATGGCGGAGGCAAGTGTTTATAGAAGCGTCATCTTGATTAGCTCATGCTGTCCCGGAGCTCATCTTTGATCCTCCTTTAGAGAGAGAATCTAGAGTCCATGTTGAGAGCTGGTCTTCAGGACAGCATGTGGGTAGTAAGTCTTAGGCCACTCGGCGGTGACTGAAAAATCCCAGCTTGCTTGTAGCGGCGGGCGGACACGAACCTGCATTCTCCAGGATGCCGCGCCCCCACGCTGACCATTCGGCCACCGCCTCCCGGCGTGATAAATATATACCTACTTGATTTTGTTTTTCTTCAGGAACATTAGCCATCAGCGTATTAACAAGAATTTTCCCTTATAGCGTACACGTGTGTTTATATCCCATTTGATAGAAATTAAGATATAATGCAGCGCATTATAAAACGGAGTAAAAAATCTTTGCCATTATAATGAAACGATGTGTAATTGCAGAGATGAGGGAGATAACATTCAATTAGGAGAATACCACGGAGGGAGAAAGACCAATAAAACCCGCCTCAACGAGCAGAACACACGCCAGGGAGGAAGGCCAGGCAGGGCAGGGTGTCGCGAGGCCTGGAGACCGCGAGAGAAGAAAATGAAGAAGGACAAGAAAGAAAAAAACGGACAAGATGATGATGAGGAAGACGAAAAAAATGAGGTGAGATACATAGGTAGATAAATAGATAGATAAATAAAATGATAGAGAGAAGAAGTATAAGTAGTAGTAGTAGTAGCTGAAAAATAACAAAAAAACAAGAACAAGAACATGAACAACAAGAAGAGAAAAAAGAAAGAGACAGAAAGAGAGAGAGAAGGAGAGGTTACGAGTTCCTTAGGAAACAGTGTGTACCCTTTAGTATGAACGAGAGAGAGAGAGAGAGAGAGAGAGAGAGAGAGAGAGAGAATAAAGAGAAAGAAAGTAAAGAAAAAGAGAATAGAGAGGGAAATAGAAATATGAAGAGAGGGAAAAAAACATACGGAAAAATAAAGAGAAAGAGGAAGAGAAACAGGAGAAAAAGAACAGAGAAATAAAAATAAAAATAAAGATAAAAGAAACAAAGAGGGAGAGAGAGCACACAGAAAGAGCAACACACAGTCAAAAGGAAAACATTAAAAGAAGCAGAACAAACTGAAAGTAACATTGTATCACGGAGGGGGACCATTTGGAGCCCCGGATGGTGTTACGCCAACGAGGCTGACCTACGGGAAGGCTGTGGAGGCGGCCCTTATTGAAAACCAACAACACAACGCCAAGGGAAGGAGGGAGAGGGAGGAGGAGGAGATGGAAGGAGGGGAAGGGAAAGAGGGTGAAGGAGGAGGGAGAGGAAGGGAAGGAGGGAGGAAGAAAGGAAGGAAGGAAGGGAAAAGGGGGAGAGGAAGGGAGAGAAGTTAGAAGGGATGGAGGAAAGAATGAATGAATGAAGGAAGGTAGAAAAAAAGAAAGGAAGAAAGAAAGGGAAGAGAGAGAGAGAGAGAGAGAGAGAGAGAGAGAGAGAGAGAGAGAGAGAGAGAGAGAGAGAGAGAGAGAGAGAGAGAGAGAGAGAGAGAGAGAGAGAGAGAGAGAGAGAGACACACACACACACACACACACACACACACACACACACACACACACACACACACACACACACACAAGCAAACAAACACAAAGAGGCAAAAGAAAACAAAAAAGGCCAACAATAAAAAAAGAAAAAAACCCAGCCACAATAACACACACACACACACACACACACACACACACACAGACTTAGGCAAACACACACACACACACACACACACACACACACACACACACACGAATGCAAGTATGAAATGTCTGTCTGTCTGTCTATATGTATGTATGTATGTATGTATGTATGTATGTATGTATGTATGTATGTATGCATGTACCAAGCAGGCAGGCAAGCACGTAACCCTATATGAGATTAGGAAGGTAAGTAGGAGAGGAGACGAGGAGCGAGAGGGGGAAAGTTATGGCTTGGAGAGGGGCGGTGCTGAGGACACGAGATTTTAGGCAAGATAAGAAGACTGCCGGGGAAAAGAAACAGGAGGAGGAGGAGGAGGAGGAGGAGGAGGAGGAGGAGGGCGCTGGTGGGATAAAAAGGAAGTACTGACAAAAGGGAGGTAGGTATGTTGGGGTGCGGACTGACAAGGAAAGTGTGAAAGTGTGTAGTGACGGTGATAAGGAGAAGTGCTGACAAAGTACTGCTGACAAGGAAGTGCTGACAGAGGAAGGAAGTGAAGAGACGAATGGAGTGCTGAATGGAGGGATGTTGAGTGATTGGGAGAAAGGGAAAGTGCTTACAGGAGTGCTGACGGAAGATGGGATGTTGAGGTGATGGGAAGAAAGGCGTGCTGACAGGGGAGTGCTGAGGGAGGAATGCTAACAAAGGAAGGAATGATGGCGTGCTGACAGAGGAGATATGTTAAGAATGCTGACAGAGGAAGGGGAGTGCTGGCCGGATAGTGCTGAAAAAGGAGTGTTGACAGAGGAAGGTGTATATTGGGGTGACAGGAAGGGGAAAGGAATTGCTGAGAGGGATGCTGACATTTGAGCGCTATCAGAGAAGTGCTGACAAGGTAGTGCTGACATAGGAGAGCTGACAGAGGGAGTGCTGATAGGGTAGTGCAGACAGAGGGTTGTACAGGGCAGGTGTAGAGAAGGGAAGGGAAGGGAAGGGAAGGGATGCAGGCAGTGTAGCTTGTCCCCGGAAGTGGCGGGTCAGACAGGACACGCCCCGCCACACTCCCTTTAATCGGCCGGCCACCACACACACCCTACACGAGCCCCTGGTGGTTGAGGAAGAGGGGGGGGTGATGATGATGGGGGGGGGGGAGTGATGGTGGTGGTGGTGATCGTGAAGAGTAAGAAAAGATAAAGAATAAGAACAAAGACAAAAACAACAGGAACAGTACAAGGGTGATACGGTAAGTGGACGATAATGTGTGTGTGTGTGTGTGTGTGTGTGTGTGTGTGTGTGTGTGTACTCTTTACGTAACACACACACACACACACACACACACACATAGAAACACGTGAGTATGCAAAGCGAAAGGCCAATCAATATGAGGGAGGGAGGAGGAGGAGGGAAAATTAAGACTCCCTCCTCCTCCTCCTCCTTCTCTGCTTCCTCTTCCTCCTCCTCAAACTCCTCCTCCTCCTCCTCCTCCTCCTCAGCCCCAGCGTTCATCGGCCCTTCAAATTAACCAGTCCGCCTTTCAGCATCGCCTCGTCCCATTCACGTCCTTCCAGTGATCCGCGTGAGGCATTAGCCAGGTCACGGCGGCGCCTCCTCACGGCTTACTCTCACTTGCCTCTCAAAGCTCACCACCTCGACCATCAAACCATGAGATCATAATCCTTTTTTTGTCCCTTTTTTTTAATTAGGGATGATTTCTGGATAGGTTTTCCTTTTCTTAATTTCCTCTTTTTTTTCAATTCTCTCTCTCTCTCTCTCTCTCTCTCTCTCTCTCTGCAGTAGTGGTTGTGGTAGTAGTAGTAGTAGTAGTAGTAGTAGTAGTAGTAGTAGTAGTAGTAGTAGTAGTAGCAGTAGTAGTAGTAGGAGGAGGAGGAGGAGGAGGAGGAATACATAGGAATACAAAGGAAGAACAGACACCAGAAGACCTGCCGGTCTATGGCGAGGGTGTCTGTTCACTACCGCTACTACTAGTGATCTACGTGTGGTAGGACAGGATAGAATAGATGAAGGCTCCTCCCCACCCACCTCACCCTCCGGCATCGTGCCGGCAGGAAATAGTTAGAAGAGAACACCATGTGCCTTTAAGGAAGAAAGGGACATGGAAATTTTACAGTAAAGAGAGGAATAAGAGGAAATTACTACCCTTAACTTACGCTACTGGTGACCTAAACTGTGAGGGAAACTAATGTCTTCAGGTTGTACTCGTGCTGCAGGCTGCCTGGGACAAACGAAAGAGGGTCAGTAACAGTGAATGTAGTTGAATCATAAAAATAAAAATAAACGCTCCAGTATCCTGTTAAGCTTACTGTTCCCACACCTCACTCATCAGATGTAAAATAACATGTCTGCAGGTTGTAGCCGTGCTGCAGTGTTGCTGAAACATATAAGAACATAAGAACACGGGAGACTGCAAGAGGCCGAGTGGCCTATACTGACAGCTCCAGAATCCCCCCACTACTCACGATGGGTGAGGTGTAGTTTCAGGGGTCACAGGTAGAAGCTTGATCCTCGTTTACCGTGGTATAGAGTACGCATCCAGTACCCTGTCACCTTACTGCTTCCACACCTCACTACCACCTCGATCAGATTACTCTGCTACCAGACGCGACAAGAAGTCTGCCCCAACGTTGGCTTGCCCTTTTATGTACTTTACTGTGAACTGCTTATTGAAATCAGGCAGCTGCAAAATGGGCTCTTTGCATAACATGTTTTTTTTATGAAAAAGGGTCAGTAAAATCTTATATCCCTGAAATACTTATCTAATGAAGACTTGAAGCTATTAATACTCTGTGCGCTAACTACTGACGATGGGAGTCTATTCCAGTGATCGACGACTCTATTATTGAAATAACTTCTGCGCGCCAATGTGTTACATCGGTTTCCCTTTAACTTCATACCGTTTCTGCGTGTTATTGTGTTGGGGTCTCTCTGAAATAGACTATCTGGGTTAATGTTTTCGAGTCTATTAAGGATTTTGAACACTTCAATTAAGTCCCCTCTTACTCTTCGCTTCTTTCAGGAAAACATATCTAAACGGAGGAGGAGGAGGAGAAGAAGAAGTAGTAGTAGTAGTAGTAGTAGTAGTAGTAGTAGTAGTAGTAGTAGTAGTAGGAGGAGGAGGAGGAGGAGGAGGAGGAGGAGGAGGAGGAGGAGGAGGAGGAGAAATAGGAATAACACAAACAACAATATTTATGGAAGCAAAACTAACAACAACAACAACAACAATAACAACAGCAAGATAAACAAAAACATTAAGCAAAGAATTACCAAGTGAAGCAGAAGCAACAACAACAACAAAACAACAACAACAACAGTAAGAGTTAAAAAAAAATGTATTCGTGGTAACGGTGGCGGCGGCGGCGGAGGGAGAGAGAGGTAGGGAGGTCGGAGAGAGAGGAGGGAACAGGTGGAGGGGGAGGAGGAAGAGGGGGGACCAGGTGGAAGAGGGGGATGCAGAAGGGGGAAGATGGTGGAAGAGGGGGGAGTAGGTGGAGAGGGGCGCATAAGGGGGAAGAGGGGGGGAGCCGGTGGAGGAGGGAGCAGAAGAGCGAAGGAGGGGGAGTGGGAAGGGAGGAGAGGACGCAGGTGTGTGTGTGTATAGTTATTGTCTTGCTTACCGCGACTCATCCTTTGTTGATTTATGCCACAAGGTGCTGGCTATCATGTGTTTGAAGATCTTACTACAGGTCTTGACTCAGAAAATTCATATATGCTTCCTTACTAATGAGACTTGCTATACAACACTGTGAGGTCGTTCTTTGTTGATTTATGTCATATGGTGCTGGCTATCATGTGTTTGAAGATACCCTAAGCTTAACTTAACCTAACCTAACAAAACCCCAAATCGTTACTATAGGTCTTGACTCAGAAAATTCATATATGCTTCTTTACTAATGAGACTTTCTATATAACAAAGTGAGGTTATTTTTTGTTGTTTTATGCCATAAGGTGCTGGCTATCATGTGTTTGAAGATAACCTAAACTTAACCTAACCTAACAAAACCCCAAACAGTTACTATAGGTCTTGACTCAGAAAATTCATATGCTTCCTTATTAATGAGACTGTCTATACAACAAAGTGAAGTCATTCTTTGTTGATTTATGCCATATGGTGCTGGCTATCATGTGTTTGAAGATAACTTAAACTTAACCTAACCTAACCTAACAAAACCCCAAACAGTTTCTATAGGTCTGGACTCAGAAAATTCATATATGCTTCCTTACTAATGAGACTTTCTATACAACAAGGTGAGGTCGTTCTTTGTTGATTTATACCATAAGGTGCTGGCTACCTTGTGTCCTTATTTTTATTTTATTTTATCTAATTTATCTCATCTTTTTTTTAACTAATTTATCTTCTTTTTTTTGTTTTTTCCTTCGTACCAGATATGTCTGTCTCTTACACGTCAATAACCTCACTCCCGATATTTTTCCTCTTCCTCCTCCTCCTCCTCCTCCTCCTCCTCCTCTTCGTTCTCTACCCTTCTTGTTTTCCCACTAAGCCGCTTTTCACTCACTCCTTCCCTGCTCCTCCTCTTACCTCTTGTTTGTCATTTTTTCCGCACAGCGTTCAAGTTTTTCGCTGGTTTTCCTTTGATCCTCTCGTGTGTCATCCTTATTCCCGTCCCCTTTATCCCTGCGTCCCTTTACCCGCAAAACAGAGGAGGCGAGTAAAAGGCCCGCCGGCGTCTGAGGGAGGAAGGCTGGGAGGGATTTATATGCGTGAGGCCCTAAGATCGGTATCGTCAGACGCTTCCATCCCTCACATCAACTATTTCCAAAGGTCGAACAGGAGATCAGTCGGGTTCTAATGAGCAATTTTCTAGGTTCATGGTACAGAAGAAGGGTCAAACTACCACCAGGGTCATAAAACTACCCAGGGAAATGCCCAAAACTCATACGAAAGTCTTGTCAAATGTGTGTTTCTTAGGTTCATGGTACTGAAGAAGGGTCAAGCTACCACTAGGGTCATAAAACTACCCATGGAAATGCCCCAAACTCCTACGAAAGTCTTGTAAGATGTGTGTTTCTTAGGTTCATGGTACTGAAGAAGGGTCAAGCTACCACCAGGGTCATAAAACTACCCATGGAAATGCCCAAAACTTCTACGAAAGCCTTGTAATATGTGTGTGCATTGGCGCCGAAAGGTTCAAGAATATTATCGCCACTGAGTCACTTTAAATCATCGCTCCTCGGCTGCACGTGTCGGGAATTTGGCAATGATCCGCCTCACCCCTTGGCAAGCTTCGCACTCTTTGCATGCAGTCAACACACGGCAGCCGGCAAGCGTGTTATTCCTGCCCATATTTGTACAGCATAATAGTTCGCGCCTCTCGCATCTCTACGTCGCAGGCCTATGCTATCAGGAAAATGCCTTCGCGGAGTGACGGATGAGGCTCTCTGAAACGCCATAAGCTGCCCCTGATGTAAGGCCGACGAGCTCTCCTTCACACACACACACACACACACACACACACACACAACCACCACATCCACTACCAACACCAGTATCACACTCACACACACACACACACACACACACACACACACACCACCACCACCACCACAACTGTCGCCGGAACTGAACATCGCCACGGCAAGCTATCGTGAGATTCGCCAGAATTCACCGCCAGCTCAGGACGACGACGAGGAAGAGGAGGAAGAAATGTTTATCTAGTCAAAGCATACCAAGAGTGTCTGAGCCGACTCGTCCCGCCGCTGGTGCACTGATTCAGGATAAATATTGCACGCCGGCACGGGAGGCACGGAATGTCTTGAGTGTCATATTCTTAAACATTTCGGCGCCCAAGCTCACTTACGCTCGTGTTTGGCATGGCTTTCGTAGGAGTTTTGGGCATTTCCAGGGGAAGTTTATGGCCCTGGTGGTGGTTTGACTCTTCTGTACCGGGAACCTAAAATACCACTCATGAAGACCCGACTGATCTCCTTTTTGGCCTTTGGAAAGAGGTGATGTGAGAGGCGAAAGCATCTGCCAATACCGACCTATATATCTGATTCTAGACTTTCTTTCGTTAACGTTAACAGCGAAAGTAAGTATTTTGAGAAACAAGAACAACATATTTTTTGCTTTGAATTAAACGTTAAGTATTTGAGTCTCTGTTTTCCTTTTGCATTAACGTTAACACTAAAAGTAACCAGTTTGAGGAACAGAATAATATACTGTACGATGCCGCTTGGAATTATACATTAAACACCTGATTCAAAAAATTATCTCATTAACGTTAACACTAAAACTATTTTGAGAAGCAAGAACAACACATTTTCGACGCCGCTTGGAATTATACATTACACATCTGATTGTAAACTTTCATTAACGTTAACGCTAAAACTAACTATTTTGAGAAGCCAGAACAACACATTTTTGACGCAGCGTGGAATTAAGCATTACATACCCGAGTCTAAAATTTCTTTCTGCACATCATAATACGACCTTCCGCTCCTCGAGTCAGGCGGAGGAGGATCCATGCATACTTCATCCACGCAGAGGCAAGACAAAATGAAGTTCCGGAAAAGTCTCTCCTCGTGTGTTAGTCATATGGCTGCTGTTGTCTGGGCGCCCGAGGGAACACACGAGCGCGGCGCTTCACGGGAGAACACAGCACTGACGACCATGAGCTAACGCCACAGCCCAATACAATGTCTATATAATCCTATACAGTTCATAATGGCCAGGTTTTCGATGCTCGCTCTAAAAATAATAGTCAGAACCCGTAGTGATGTTTCAGGCTCGTATTCTCAAACGCTTTCGGCTCACACAACAAATATTTCAGTATTTCAAAAGGCCACAAAGGAGATTGGTCGGGTTCTCATGAGTGTTTTTTATTTATATTCATGGTGCATAAGCCTTGTCAAACTGTCACTA
>NC_066528.1:3740691-3765691 GCF_024679095.1 Eriocheir sinensis
ATTGTAAAGTAATCTTCCGCATTAATATCACTGAATCCTTTGAACATTTTAAACACTTCTATTAGATCGCCTCGCATTCTTCGTTTTGATAGGCTGAATAAATTTACTTCTTTAAGCCTTTGTTCATATGACAAATTTCTCAACCTAGGAATCATCTTTGTTACTCTTCGTTGGACCCGTTCCAACTTTTCTATGTCTTTTCTGTAGTAGGGAGACCAAAACTGTACACAGTACTCTAGACGGGGTCGAACCAACGAATTATACAGTTTTAATATTACTTTTTCCGATTTATTATTAAAGACTCGTCCGATGAAACCAACCAATTTGTTTGCAGTTTTAACTACCTCTGAACAATGCTGACCGGGCTTTAAATCGCTTGATATAGTGATTCCAAGATCCTTTTCTTTACTTACTGCAGAAAGTTGTTGGCCATTCATTACGTACCGAACGCGATTGTTATTTTTTCCGATGTGCAACACTTTACATTTGTCAACGTTAAATTTCATTTGCCATTGATTGGCCCAACGTGCAAGTCGATCTAGATCTGATTGTAAAGCTTCTTCGTTGAGTATCGCAGTTACTTTACTAGCAATTTTTGTGTCATCAGCAAATTTTGATACTTTGCAAGTGAGCCCATCATCGATATCATTAACATAAATTAAGAAGAGCATGGGGCCAAGCACTGATCCTTGAGGTACGCCGCTTTTGACATCGAGCCAGTTAGATGTAACACCGTTTAGAACTACTCTCTGTTTCCGCTCAGAGAGCCAGTCCGCAAGCCAATTGTGAATGTTACCCGAGATACCGTGCGCCAGTAGTTTGCTGAGCAATCGTTGGTGGGGGACCTTATCAAATGCCTTTTGAAAATCCAGATATATGATATCTACTGATCTGCTTTCATCGAACACCTCAAAAGTATAGTGAAAAAAATCAAGTAAGTTAGTCAAACACGAACGTTTACTACAGAAGCCATGTTGCGAATTATTTATTATATTATTTTCGAAGAATTTCACCATATTGTCGCGAATGATAGTCTCCATTAACTTACAAACAATAGATGTCAGGCTAATTGGTCGATAGTTTCCTGGATGAGACTTGTCCCCCTTTTTGAAAATTGGTGTGACATTTGCAAGTTTTCAATCCGACGGAACTTTTCCAGCTGTTAAAGATTTATTGAATATGATGGAGAGCGGTTTACAAATTTGATGTTTGATTTCTTTTAAGACCCTAGGGGTAATTTTGTCTGGACCAGGAGCTTTGCTTACTTTAATCTTTTCAATTGTGCGTTAAATGTCACTTTCTACGATAAGCACGCCACTTAACATCTTTTCGGTCCTTCTAACCTCCGGCGGTTGAGGTGATAAACAATCTTCGTCGGTAAATACGGATGCGAAAAAGTTATTTAGGATTGTAGCCATTTCATTTTCATCGTTCGTGTGGTTACCATTTTCATTAGCAAGCGGTCCGATACCACAAGTGAGTGACTTTTTATTATTTACATAGCTGAAAAATTCTTTAGGATTAGATTTACTTGTTTCCGCTATATATTCTTCAAGATTTTTCTTGCTTCGTTTTATTAATTTCTTGGTTTCGCGGCGAATTCTGTCCAACTCTAGTTTGTCAGCCTCGCTCTGAGATGATATGTACCTACTGTATACGCGTTTTTTAAGAGATAGGCTATTTTGAATTTCGTTATTCCACCATTTGGGTTTCTTCTTAGAAGCTGAACGTCTGTTTCGATAGGGTACGCATATGCTTATGGCATTGTTTAATATTGTGGTGAAGGCCCCCCAAGATTTATCAATATCTGTTTCCGCCGTGATTTCAGTCCAGTCAGAATTATTTAGAATTGATCGGAGTCTTACGAAATTCGCTCTCTGATAATCAGGCACCTTTTCTTTACTAGGAGTTACTTTACTTTCTTTCATATTGATGCTGAATGTGATTGTTCGGTGATCGCTAGAACTAAAAATTGGACCAACATTTACTTCGTTAACTAGATCAGCTGTCGTTGAAAAGATAAGGTCAAGTATATTATTTTCCCGAGTCGGTTCTTGAACGTGTTGATGTAAATCACTTTCTAGTAAATTTGTGTACAGGTCGAGCCCTGTATGACAGTTCAACGGTTCACCCCATCTTTTCACTGGCAAGTTAAAGTCCCCAACAATTACTGCCTCGCAACTGCTACTTTTTTCTAATAATAATTCACTTAATACGTGGTCGATATCAAGAGTCTGCCTTGGCGGTCTGTAGATAAGTCCAATTACTATTTTACGAGATTTATTTTTAATTTCAATGAAGACCGTGTCTACATTGGTTATAATATCTGTTTTCACGGATACTGGATGGAGAGAGTTGTGGATATAAAAGATAACGCCTCCACCCTGTCTGTTCTCTCTTTCATGACTAAAAATGGTATAACCCGGTAATCTATATTCCGCAATGAAATCTCTATTTGAGGTGTCTATCCAAGATTCTGTGACTCCGATGATGTGATAATGATTTGTAGCTGCGAGGACTTCTAAGTCTTCAAATTTATTACGTAGGCTACGAGCGTTTACATAGCAAGCTTTAATGTGATTCGAGTCGGGAGTTTTGCGGGTTGAGTGCACCCTTACGGTGGAGCTGCTGGTGTTCTCGCCTCCGCGTTTTTTGGCTTTCGAAGAGCCACTTGGTCACAGAGCAGCCTCCCGAAACGGGCTGCTCCAACAGGGTTTAAGTGAATGCCATCAGGAAGGAACAAGTCTGAATCGTAGTAAAAATTGTTCCACAAGTTAGCGAACTGGACGTTTTCTTGTGAGCAAAGGGACTGAAGTCTGTTGTTTGTGCTGAAGGCCTTACTGTAAAAGCTAGATTCGGCACCGACCCTCGGGAGGATTCCTGAGATTATGATGTTACTGGCATCAGTTTTACGTTTATACTGCTTGATCATGCGGCGGTATTTCTCAAGCAGTTCCTCAGAGAGGGTTGTCTTTACGTCATTTGTCCCCGCGTGAATGAAAAAGAGGGTGTTTCGGTCGGCATTTCTCGTGACATCATCGCACGCTGCGGTGATGTCGTCCAGTCTGGCACCTGGATAGCAGTAACGTTTTCTGCGGCCGTTTGATGAACGACCACAGAACTCAACCAGCTGGCCACGCACCATGGAGTCCCCAACTAGGGGAGTCTCGAACTCATCCTCCATGGTGTTTGCCAGCACCTGGAACCTATTGAAGGTAGTGGGGGTCAGTAAATCCTTGGTTGCCTGCTTCGGTTTGGCTCCATTCCTTACAGGTTGGAACCCGACATCCTGTGAAGCAGGAAGAGAAGCGTTAAGTGGGGCAGGCTGGAAGTTGTCCTGTGAGGCAGGCTGGAGTTAGCCTGTGAAGCAGGCTGGGGTTAGCCTGTGAGGCAGGCTGGGGTCAGCCTGTGAGGCAGGCTGGGGTCCGCCTGTGAGGCAGGCTGGCGGTTGTTCTGTGAGGCAGGCCGGGGGTTAGCCTGTGAGGCAGGCTGGGGGTTAGCCTGTGAGGCAGGCTGGGGGTTAGCCTGTGAGGCAGGCTGGGGGTTATCCTGTGAGGCAGGCTGGGAGTCAACCTGTGAGGCAGGTAACACGTCCTCCCGTGAAGCAGGAGGGTCGTCTGGAGAGGGCACAGTCTCAGTGGAGGGCCTCCACCATCGATGGTGGAGTCACTGCCACATTTGTTAAAACAAATTCCTGAAGGGCTACAAATTTATTTTCAAGATCATTGTGCTTGACCTTCCATTCAGTCACAGCCTTCTGAAGATGTAATCTTTGAACGCAGAGGCGGCAAGTTTTACTCAGCTGGAAGAACTGAGCTGCAAAACGTCCGGGACAGACGTCACACTTAAGGTTCGAAGGCATTGTTAGAATTTTAAGCGAGTTAACAGTTTGGGCAAATATTAAAAGCGCTTTCGAAATAACTTAAATTGTGACCATAAATTGAATTGTATAAAAATTGTGCATGGAAAATAGATACTGCTGTGTTAGATGCCTCCAACACTGGGAGTTCGCTCCCACAGGGTCTTGAAAACGCCTCAAAGACCAATCGCTTGTCCTGAGCCTCGGTCACGAGAGAGACTTTCACAACCCGGCGCTTTTCAGCTATTGTCCTCGAAGTTTTGTCCCATAGCACGGGGCCGGCGTAGTCACACAGAGCAGAGCTGGCAAGGGAGGAGAGGAACCAGCAATTCGTTCCCACTTTCCGAAACGTCTAACCCAACTCTGCGACCCTTTCGAGGCCTGGCCAGTGGCACCTGTCACCAGGTGTTCTCCACCAACTCTAGAGAGTATCAGACGCCCTTCCTGAGAGACCAAAAAACTGAAATATTCCTTGAGTATAAGAAAACCCCCCAGAAACTCCACCTAGAAGCCGGGAGGTACAACCTCAAATGGCCCACGGAAGACATCTCTTTGAGGAGAAAACAAGAACCAGCTGTTATGCAGAATAGAGATGGGAGTACCGTCGATAGAGGGGAGGGACGGGGAGCTCACACCGACAACTGGTTCCCAGGGAGGCTTTTAATAGTGTAGAGGTCGCCACACTCCTCTACACCGCAGGCCTAAATAATTAGGCACGGTCCAGCTGACTAGGACCCTGGAACTCCAGCCATTGTCTCATAAAGAGATCCTCTGCCTGCAGTCCAATCCACCACTGCTGCTGCCCAGAGGCTTCACCGTGACCCTGGCACGGGAGACAGATCAGGTATTACACCTTGTCCAAGGGTGATCTGAGACTATGCAGGGCAAGGACGTCTAGTTCCCTGAGGTGAAAACAATTCACCCGCATACCGAGGTTCACCCGCATACCGAGGAGGAGGAGGAGGAGGCGGAGGAGGAGGAGGAGGTGGAGGAGGAGGAGGATGGATGGATGGATGGCTAATGATGATGACGATGATGCCTTGTAAATTACCCAACAAATCCTAACTGACAAACAGGAGTAATGAAAAATCGATGTAAATAAACAACTCGTGGACGCGTCACCCCGGCACTCTGATCACGGGCTGTCCGCGGCAAATTGAGTCATGCGCGCCGGCCCGTCAGCGGCGACACCTGTTATGTTACCTGTGAACACCATTAAGCGAATACACCTCGGTTGGTAGAGCCAGGCAACCATGCGAGATATTTATTTAGTTATTTTGTTATTCTATATAGTAAAGGAAACAGCTCAACGGCAAAAATATATGAGAAAAAAGTCCTCTAATCACTGCCCCTGTATAAGAAAGTAAGACAATAGATGAGTGGCCAAAGGAGAAGTCAGTTTCGGGAGGACCGGGTTAACAGCAAGCACGTTAATCCTATAAAAAAAAGAGGTTAGAATCCGCAGCAATGTTCAGTAACTATATGAACTCAGGGTGGGAGAGGAAATAAGCCTCTCCCAAAGTAAGGAACAACAGGTGAGTGGCCAAAAGAGAGGTCAATTTCGGGAGGACCGGGTTAACAGCAAGCACGTTAATCCTATCAAAAAAGAAAGGCAGAATCCGCAGCAATGTTCAGTAACTATATGAACTCAGGTTGGGAGAGGAAACAGGCTGATGATTACGATAGTGAAGCAGACGAGTGCGGGTTTGACGAGGACGGGAATCTCATCACTGTAGCTTCCCTCGGCGACCGGCTGATGATGACAACGCTGAAGGGGGGTGACGAGAGAGAGAGAGAGAGAGAGAGAGAAAGGGGAGGAGAAGGGAAGGGAGGTATGTAAGGTTTTTATGTATTAGTTTTTGTGGGAGGAAGGAAAGAAATGGAGGGAAAAGGAGAGAGAGGGAAGGCTAGGCAGGGAGGTGTTTATGAATAGGGTGGTAAGGCAAAGGTGGGGACACGCGGCATAGCTGGTGAGCGTGCAAGATATTCATTATTTATTTACAGCAAGCGCGTTAGTCTTTCAAAAATTAAGTTAGAATCCGCAGCAATACTTATTAATGA
This sequence comes from Eriocheir sinensis, assembly GCF_024679095.1. Lineage (NCBI taxonomy): Eukaryota > Metazoa > Arthropoda > Malacostraca > Decapoda > Varunidae > Eriocheir > Eriocheir sinensis. The sequence continues at coordinate 3,746,612 of NC_066528.1, forward strand.
CTAGATGAACTCAGATTGGATAAGAAAAGAGTCAAGGATTTTTTTATGTATAGGGTGGTTAGGTAAATTTGGGTGCATACACTATAGCTGAGCGTGGCCTCGGTGCTCATCTCCGTCACATTAGCCCTTGAGCCTATGATGGGTGGATGAATGGATTAATTGTGTGTAGTTTGTATGTGCAGCCTTGTCAATTTAAGATCTGTAAAACCAAACGGCTACTCTTTCTGGTTCTTTTAATCCTCCTCCTCCTCCTCCTCCTCCTCCTCCTCCTCTTCTTCTTCCTCTACGTACCGACACAGCATTTTTCTTTTCTTTCTTTCATTACGTGCAGCCTTGTCAACTTAAGTTCTGTAGATTCAAACGACTACTCTTTCTTGTTCTTTTAATCCTCCTCTTCCTCCTCTTCTTCTTCCTCTACGTACCGACACAGCATCCTTCTTTCCCTTCATTCCCGAGACCAAGTAAAGAAGAAGAAAAGGGACACACGATTTTCACATCTTGTCGAAGGAGCGACTTTGTTAATCTAACTTTTGCCGGATCCAACGACGACTACTTTTTCATTCTTTTCCTCCTCTTCCTCCTCCTTCTTTTCTTCTTCCTCTTGTAGTTTTTGTTTTTGTTGTTGTTGTTGTGGTTGTGGTTGTTGTTGTTGGTGGTGGTGCATGGTGGTGATGACTGTAGTATTTTTTTCTTTTTATTTCTTCTTCTTTTTCTTCTCCCTCCCCTTTTTCCTCCTCTCCTCTCCTTTCCTCTCCTCATCCTCATCCTCCTCCACTTCCACTTCCACCTCCTCCTCTTCCTCTACGTACCGACACAGCGGACTTTTTTTCCTTCATTCCCGGGTCCAAGTAAAGAAGAAAAAGTAGAAGAAGAAGAAGAAGAAGAAGAAGAAGAAGAAGAAGGGGGTAAGTTGCCCAAAGTCGGCGGCGCCACACAAACATATTACTTCCAGGGTTCAGGACGCGACGTAATCACAATATTTCCTTGACTTGCCAACTTTTGTGTGTGTCTGTATGTGTGTGTGTGTGTGTGTGTGTGTGTGTGTGTGTGTGGACCGCGACCCTTGGCTACCACCTCACCCTCCCCTTCCAAAGTCTTTAGTTCTTGCCCTCCCCCCCCCCCTCTCTCTCTCTCTCTCTCTCTCTCTCTCTCTCTCTCTCTCTCTCTCTCTCTCTCTCTCTCTCTCTCTCTCTCTCTCTCTCTATTTCTCTCTCTGTTCTCTCTCTCTCTCTCTCTCTCTCTCTCTCTCTCTCTCCTCTCTCTCTCTCTCTCTCTCTTTCTCTCTCTATCTCTTTCTCTCTCTCTCTCTTCCTCTTTCTCTCTCTCTCTCTCTCTCTCTCTCTCTCTCTCTCTCTCTCTCTCTCTCTCTCTCTCTCTCTCTCTCTCTCTCTCTCTCTCTCTCTCTCTCAAACAAACAAACAAACAAACAAACAAACACACACACACACACACACACACACACACACACACACACACACACACACACACACACACACACACACACACACACACACACAAACAAACAAACAAACAAACAAACATGAATATATACATCCTAAAACACAAATCAACGTCAAGAGAACAACAACAACAACAACAACAACAAAAACAACAACAATTACAACAACAGCAGCATCCTCACCCCATCCCTCCCTCCCCCTCCCTCCCTCTCTCTCTCCCTCCCGTCGACACAGGAAACAATTTAAGACTCGGCTGGTCGTTACTTCGGCCCGAGTTCACGCGGCGACGACTGACTGTTCTCTGGGGGGCAGGAGGCAGAGTGCGGGGCGTAAAAACTGGCGGAGGGGACGGGAGAAGGGTAAGGGGCGGAAGGTGGGCAGGGAGGGCAGGGAGAGAGACACAGGAACAAGTCGGGGTGGCGGGAGAGGATATAGGGGAGACACGGCATAAAGGAGAACTGTTAGATTACATGGGAAAAGTTGGCTTGAATGCGAGAGATGAAATATTCACTCCGTCAATTAAATTATATACGAAAAGGAACATAAAGGTAGACAAATGCACTTCAGCAGCGTTCAAAAATGACCTTAACATCGCCAGGCCAAGGAGAAATTCAACCCAGAACAGCCATTCCCTCTACGACCAGACACAACTAGCTCTTTGGTTGTCTGTGTCTGAATCTTTGGGCAACGTTGGGGACACAAACGACTAAAGCGTCCAGAAATCCTTGAGGGGCAGATGTAGGTGACTGAGTGTGTGTGTGAGCTTGGGAGGGTGAGGGTGAGCTGCTTTCTTTACGACTAGATATACAAGTTGCTTCTGGAGTGTTGTGACTGCCTCCATTAGTAACTTGGACACACAAAGATCTAAAGCGTGTAAAATCTAAGGCAAATATAGTTTAATATACGTGTGTGTGAGCCTGGGAGGGAGGTTGGTGAGGTGCTTTCCCTCACGACTAGATATACAAGTGTAGCGGCAGCCTAGGCCGCTACAGCGAAAACCAAACATTTCTGTTTGTATGTTTTCGAGGCAGCATACGTTGTAGCTGGTACAACGCCGTTTGAATCCGCTAATGCCGCCTTGTAGGTTAAAAGACACAACTAATAACCAGTGGTGACTCCATTGACAAGCGAATTTATTTCCTAGAATATACATGTTATTACGAACGGCGATTGGTAATTTACAGAAGTTCGTATGCGCTAATATTTACAGTAATGGCTTTATGGTGATACAGTTTCAGTATGTTAATGTTTGTAATAATAGGAGTGATTGTATACATATATTTACATGTAGTGACTTGCAGTCTGATGAATATAAAGACAAGATATTACAGTGTGATGAGAGTGGAAGAAGTGAAAGAGGACAAGGTGATATCAGGGCAGACTGAAGAAATAAAGGTGGAGGAAACGAGAAAGAAAATGGTATGTTTAATGGGTCACTACACAAGTTGCTTCTGGGGTGTCTGTGTCTGCCTCCCTTAGTAACTTGGACACACAAAGATCTAAAGCATGTAAAATCTAAGGCAAATATACGTGTGTGTGAGCCTGGGAGGGGGGTTGGTGAGGAGCTTTCCCTTATGACATGAGACAACTTGCTACTGGGGTGTCTGCGTATGCCTCTCTCAGCAACTTGAACACACAAAGAAACACAGCATGCAAAAATATAAGTCAGGTGTATGTGTATGAGCGTGTGTGAGCCTGGGAAGCGAGGTGTGACAGCCCCTACCTCTCTTAACAACGTGAACTGCGTGTAAAAATCAGTGGCAGGTGTGTGTGAAGGGGCTCTCACACATTCCCGGTCCCGGTCGCGACCGTCCCCGATGACTCCCGATAAGCCGGTCGCCGGTCGACCGGCTGTAAGATCGGGGATTGTCGGCGGCAGACCGCCGGTCGACCGCCGGTCGACCCTGAGGACCGTAGACGCAGCCGACCACCGCCGGTCAACTTTAAAATTTTCAAAGATATCGGCGATGCGCCCGGTCGACCGGCGGTGTGGAAAAATGTCGCCGGTCGACCGGCGGTCAACCGGCGGTCGACCGGCGGTCAGCCGCCGACACCCACGGCAGACCGGCGGCAGACCGGCGGTCGACCGGCGGTCGACCGCGAGTGAACACCTGAGTCTGACCTGGGGATTAGCGAGGGAGGAAGGAGGAAAACGAAGAGGAACAGGTAGGAGCGAGGGATGAAGAGAGAGAGGGAGATGCGATAAAGGAGGAAGAGGAATGGGTGAAAGAGAGAGAGAAAAAAATATATATATATATATATATAAATATATATATATATATATATATATATATATATATATATATATATATATATATATAGATGAATAGATAGATAGATGAGAGATATAGATAGAGATTGAGAGATATATATATATATATATATATATATATATATATATATATATATATATATATATATATATATATATATATATATAAAGAGAGAGAGAGACAGAAGGAAAGGAATGGAAGGAGGAACAGGTGGGAGGGAGAGGAAGAGAGGAGTGAGGAAGAGGGAGGGATGGAGGAGAGTGAGGAAGGAAGGGGGAGAGGGTGGAAAGAGATGAAAAGTAAGGAGGAAGAGGAATGGGAGAGAGAGAGAGAGAGAGAGAGAGAGAGAGAGAGAGAGAGAGAGAGAGAGAGTTTTATGCACACGAATGAATTTAGGTATGAAGCTATTTATGAGGTAATTATAAATATATGAAAATGCAAAGAAAGTGTTTGCTCGTCGATGTGCAGCAGGTCTGCCGCCGGTAGACCGGCGGTCTGCCGCCGGTAGGTGACGGTCTACCGCCGACTGACCTGCTGCAGTCGCCGGTCGGAGAAATCGAAAATCGTATATGGTCGCCGGTCTACCGCCGGTAAACCGCCGGCTTACCGGCGGTAAGCCGCCGGTCTACCGCAGGCAGACCGGCGGTAAGCCGCCGGTCCGGGGATTATTGCCTATTTTGTCGGCGGTCAGGCCCCGATCGGCTTATCGGGAGTCATCGGGGACGGTCGCGACCGGGACCGGGAATGTGTGAGAGCCCCTTGAGTTGGGAGGGGTGTTGGCGAGGTGTGATAGCCCCGGGCCTCAAGGTGACTGGAGGCTAATGGGTGGCAGTGATGGGTGGCGGCCCTCCTCGCCTCCTCGCCCCGAGCTCAGCGACCAATTAGAGTCTGCGAGTGGATTCACGTTGTAGGAGAGAGTTTCGCCATTGCACTAAATTACCTGCTCTCTCTCTCTCTCTCTCTCTCTCTCTCTCTCTCTCTCTCTCTCTCTCTCTCTCTCTCTCTCTCTCTAGCTTTTCGCCCCAGCCGCCGCTTCCCTCTCCCTTCTTTCCTTTCTTTCCTCCTTCCTCTCCCGCTCTCTCTCTCTCTCTCTCTCTCTCTCTCTCTCTCTCTCTCTCTCTCTCTCTCTCTCTCTCTCTCTCTCTCTCTCTCTCTCTCTCTCTCTCTCTCTCTCTCTCTCTCTCTCTCTCTCTCTCTCTCTCTCTCTCTCTCTCTCTCTCTCTCTCTCTCTCTCTCTCTCTCTCTCTGGGTCACGAACGGTATTAGTCACTGCAAGCGCCCGCTTTATTAACTGCAATTATGAAGGACTCGTGCGGGCCCGCTCGTTAACTCACATAATTACACTGGAAAAGGGAAGAGAAGCGGCTCTGGCACCTCATGCAGGAAGGCGAGGGAGGGGGAAGGAGAGGAAGGAAAACCTGGAGGGAAGAGGAAGGAGAGGGGAGGAGGGAGAGGATGCTTGATAGGAAGGCAGAAAGGAATGAATAAAAAAAAATATTCACAGACGCTTTCGGCTCTCAAAACATGTATTTCCCAAGGCCACAAAGGAGATTAGTCGGGTTATCATGAGTGTTTTTGCCGTTCATGGTGCAGAGGCCTTGTCAGACTATCACTAGGCTCATAGAACTAGCCATGTGAATACCAACACAACCTATACCGAAGTCTTAACTAATGTAGGTATGTGTGTAAGCACCGAAGAGTTTGAGGTGATTTTTTGACGTTCATGGTGCAGAGGCCTTGTCAAATTATCACTAGGCTCATAAAACTAACCATGGGAACATCAACACACCCTCTCCCAAAAGCCTTGACGAATGTAGGTATGTGTGTAAGACTTGAAACGTTTGAGAAGGTGATTTTTTGCGTTCATGGTGTAGAGGCCTTGTCAAACTATCACCAGGCTCATAAAACTAGCCATGGGAATACCAACACACCCTCTCCCAAAAGCCTTAACGAATGTAGGTATGTGTGTAAGACTTGAAACGTTTGAGAAGGTGTAGAGGCCTAGTCAAACTATCACTAGGCTCAAAAAAGCACCCATGTGAACACCAACCCAACCTCTCCCAAAAGCCTTAGCGAAAGAGGTGTGTGTGTAGGTCTTGAAACGTTTGAGAAAGTGTTTTAAAGTCATGGTGCAAAAGTCTTGTCAAACTATCACTAGGCTCAAAAAAAACACCCATGTGAACACCAACACAACCTATACCAAAGTCTTAACTGATGTAGGTACGTGTATAAGCCCCGAAATGTTTGAGAGTGTTTTGACGTTCATGGTGCCGAGGCCTTGTCAAACTATCAATAGAAGACCCTCTCAACAAGAAGTACACAACTCCAGACTGGAGGCTGCAGAACGTTTAACCTCAGACCTTGCTATCATTTCCGATTGGGGCAAAAGGAACCTTGTGTCCTTCAATGCCTCAAAAACTCAATTTCTCCACCTATCAACTCGACACAATCTTCCAAACACCTATCCCCTATTCTTCGACAACACTCAGCTGTCACCTTCTTCAACACTAAACATCCTCGGTCTATCCTTAACTCAAAATCTCAACTGGAAACTTCATATCTCCTCTCGCTAAATCAGCTTCCTCGAGGTTGGGCGTTCTGTATCGTCTCCGCCAGTTCTTCTCCCCCGCGCAGTTGCTATCTATATACAGGGGCCTTGTCCGCCCTCGTATGGTGTATGCATCTCACGTGTGGGGGGGCTCCACCCACACAGCTCTTCTGGACAGAGTGGAGGCTAAGGCTCTTCGTCTCATCAGCTCTCCTCCTCCTACTGATAGTCTTTTACCTCTTAAATTCCGCCGCGATGTTGCCTCTCTTTCTATCTTCTATCGATATTTCCACGCTGACTGCTCTTCTGAACTTGCTAACTGCATGCCTCCCCCCCTCCCGCGGCCCCACTGCACACGACTTTCTACTCATGCTCATCCCTATACTGTCCAAACCCCTTATGCAAGAGTTAACCAGCATCTTCACTCTTTCATCCCTCACGCTGGTAAACTCTGGAACAATCTTCCTTCATCTGTATTTCCTCCTGCCTACGACTTGAACTCTTTCAAGAGGAGGGTATCAGGACACCTCTCCTCCCTAGCTTGACCTTGCTTTTGGCCGCCTCTTCTGATTCTTTTATGGGAGCAGCGATTAGCGGGCTTTTTTATTGTTTTTTTTTTTTGTGTGTGCCCTTGAGCTGCCTCCTTTATTGAAAAAAAAAAAAAAAAAAAAAAAAAAGGCTCAAAAAAGCACCCATGGGAACACCAACACAACCTATACCAGAGCCTTAACTAATGTAGGTATGTGTGTAAGCCTTGAAACGTTTGAGAAGGTGATTTTTTGCGTTCATGGTGCAGAGGCCTTGTCAAACTATCACTAGGCTCATAAAACCACCCACGTGAACACCAACACAACCTATACCAGAGCCTTAACTAATGTAAGTACTTGTATAAGCCCCGAAATGTTCATGGTGCAGAGGCCTTGTCAAATAATCACTAGGCTCATAAAACTAGCCATGGAGATACACACACAGCCTCTCCCAAAGCCTTAACGAGTCTGTGCATGTGTGTAAGCCCTGAAACGTTTGAAAATACGGACATAAGGAGCGCACTCTTAGACGTTTTTGCTTCTCACAACGATCACTAGGCTCACAAAACTACCCATGGAAACACTAACACACCCTATCCCAAAGCCGTAACGAGTGTAGGTGTGTGTGTAACCCCAGAAACGTTTGAGAATACGGACATAAGGAGCGCATTCTCAGGCGTTTTTGCATCTCATACTATAACTAAGCTCACAAAACTACCCATGGAAATACACACACAGCCTCTCCCAAAGTCTTAACGCATGTAGGTATGTATGTAAGCCCTGAAACGTTTGAGAATATGGGTCTAAGGTGCATATTCAAACGTTTTCAGCTCACAACAACTATTTCCCAAGGCCACAAAGGAGGTTAGTCGTGTTCTCATGAGTGTTTTTGACGTTCACAGTGAAGAAGTCTCGTCAAGCTATCAGTAGGCTCATAAAAATACCAACACGGCCTCTCCCAAAGCCTTGACGAATGTAGATATCTGTGTAGGCCCCGAAATGTAGAGGAATACGAGCCTTTAATAAGACTTCCTGATGCCAACACCACCACCGCCAGCACGAGGTAATGAGAGCAAGGCAAGCGATGAATGAGCGCGACTCCCACACAAAGCTGAATGGGAAAAGTGTTGAGCTTAGAAAACGCGGCGTGTAATGAAGCAGGAAGCGGCAGGTGCGGGGATTTATGTGCATGATTGGGGAGGGAGGGAGAGAGCGAGGGAGGGAGGTAAGGAGGGAGAGAGGGAGGGAGAGAGGGAGGGAGAGAGTACCAGAACACCTTTATTGCTGGTACTCGCTTCCTTCCTTGCTCTCTCTCTCTCTCTCTCTCTCTCTCTCTCTCTCTCTCTCTCTCACGTGTTTTAATTGGCGCCAAGGAAATTTCTCCCTAATAATAAGATGAATAATGAATGAACGGATGATGTAAAGAGATGATTAATGAGAGAAAACCGGGTCAGTATATGGAGAGAAAGATGAATGGATGAGATGAATGAAAGATGAAGGATGAAAGAATTAATGAATGCAAGAAGGGAGCGGTGCGGAAGGAACAAGGTATATCTGCTTACTGCTTGCTGGTTCTCGTGGCCTACTGACTAAGCTTACATCGCTGCCTGCTTCTCCCTCACAGCGTAAACTAATACCAAGAAACACACTCGAAATAGAAGGAAATGAATATGAAAGCTGAAGGCTGCTGCTCACGCTCCTTCCCTGACTCACCCACACACTGCCGATTAGGAGGCGGAAGCGATGCAGAATACTGCACGAAACTCAGGTCCATATTCTCAAACATTTCGGGGCTTACACTAACTAACTAACGGGGAGCATACACCAGGAGACGCGTTGCTTCACTCACACGCCGATTCCATCCCAGTCTACACGCAACTGCCCTTCCAACCCCGATTTGATAAGGCTTTGGTAGAGGTTGTGTTAACATTCCCATGGGTAGTTTTGTGACCCTAGTGATAGTTTGACAAGTCTTCTGCACCGTGAATGTACACAACACTTATGAGAACCCGACTAATCTCCCTTGTGGCCTTGGAAAATAGTTGCTGTGGGAGCCGAAAGCGTCTGAGAATTCGTGACTCAGCCAGCGACAGGTGAGTGAATATACTAAGATCAACACCTTTATAAAGAGACGATGGATAGAAATCTCAGCTGCAGGTGACTGGGTACTGCCACCGTTCTCTCTTTTCCTCGCTATGATAAACACTAATCATCGAAGCGTCAGAGACACTGGGTATAAGTTAATCGTGATAAACTAATGCATGGCGATAAACGAAATCCAGTCAGCTGTAAGAATGCATACTGCCTCTTCCTCTTTTCCCCTCTCCCCTCTTCCTCTTCCTCTCGTCACTAAAAGCCATTGGGTATAAGTTAATCGTGATAAACTAATGCATGGCGATAAACGAAGTCTAGAAAGCTGTAATAATGCATACTGCCACCATCCTCTCTCTCGTCACAGAGAGAAACATTGGGTATAAGTCAATGGTGATACAATAATGCAGGACAATATACGAGATTCAGTCAGCTGTAAATGTATGAGAACTGACACCACCCTCTTGCCAGTGATCTAAGCGTCTTAAAGTGGCATTGGGTATAAGTGAATCAAGATGAATAATGCAGGACAATAAAGAAGATTCAGTCAGTTGTAAGTGGATGAGTACTATAATTCATACCACTATCCTATTCTTAGTGATCGAAGCATAACAAAGGGGCATCCGGTATAAGTGAATCAAAGCCTTATAATGCAGGACAGTTAAGGAAATTCAATCAGTAAATGGGTAAGTACTGCCACCACCTCCTTACCAGTGATCACAGCGTCTCAAAGGGGCATTGGGTCTAAGCGAATCGTGCGCAATCATCCCTGTAATCTTCCAATGTGGCTTACGGGCCGTCAAGTGAAGCGAGTCCCGCCGCCACCACCACCTCCAGCAGGGACGAGACACGTACGCAGCGGCACCACCTGTAGTGAAACCAGATTGACGAGACCGTTTCGGCGTTGGCTATCCACTATCTATCTATCCATCTATCTATCCACCAGAAATTGACCTCTCTTTTGGCCACTCTTTACTTTGGTCTATTAAGGGAGCGGTGAGTAGCGGGCTTTTTTTTTCTCTGCACTCTTTTTGTTGCCCTTGAGCCGTCTCCTTTGCTGTAAAAAAGGAAAAAAAATAGCTAACATATGAGAGGAAGAGGCAGGTGTTGGGACAGTGTGGCAGAGCGGCAGGGAGGACGGGACCCGCGGGAACCAACACTAAAACGACCTCACCAATCTGGAATCATAGTAAGCAGTTTTTTTGGCCACTCCTCTGTACTCTATTCAGGAGCAGTAAGTAGCGGGCTTTTTTTTTTCATTATTGTTTTCTTTTTTTCACGCCCTTTAACTGTCTCCTTTTCTGGAAAAAAAAGTCTTCTCCGGTTCTTGGTTTGCAGGGGTCATCCTCACGGCTCATCTTCACATCCCCGTCCCTGGAGTCTGATCAGCTTGCCTTCTCCGCCATCCCTCCCGCGTTACCTCACGGCCCAGATTAGCGCGGCTCTCACCTCCACACCCTTCTCGGCCGCTCCCTCCCTAGTCGCAAGTGCCTAGTCGGGGAGGCGGTGGCTGAGTGGTTAGCGTGCCGGCGCCGCGTCCCGGAGATCCAGGAGGGACGCGAGTTCGAATCATGGCCGCCACATAGCTGGGATTTTTCAATCACCGCCGAGTGGCCGAAGACTACCCACATGCTGTCCTGAAGACCACCCATCAACCCGGACTCTAGTTAACCTCTCCAAAGAGAGGCTCAAAGATGAGCTCCGAGGGGCAGTATGAGCCAAAACAAGATGGCGCCATTATAAACACTCGCCTGCGCCACAACGGGCTGGGCCGACCATCAGGCCCCACCAGTAAAAAAAAGCCACGGCGCAATAGGCTGCGAAAAAAAAAGGATGTAAATTTTGGGAGGAGGACGAGAGAGGCAACAGCTATTTTTAGGCACCAGAGTTCCCCGAAATTCGAACTCCTTGTGACTTTGGTGCATCTGAGCGGTGCCAGAGACTTGATCATCCTGAGTTTCGCGGTGATATTGAACTTTCTCTTCGCCGTCCATGCCCATATAACACTTGGAGAAGGAGAAGAGGGGGATGAAGAGGAAGAGGAAGAAGAAAATGAAGAAGAAAAAGAAATAGAAGAAGAAATCTAAAGGGTCATTTTTTTAAAACATTTCGGCGCCCATCCCCACACACATTTGACAAGAATTTCTTTATTGGAGTTGCGGGCGTGCCCATGGGTAGTTTTACGCCCCTGGTGGTCGTTTGACAAGGCAAGGCGAAATCTCTCTCTCTCTCTCTCTCTCTCTCTCTCTCTCTCTCTCTCTCTCTCTCTCTCTCTCTCTCTCTCTCTCTCTCTCTCTCTCTCTCTCTCTCTCTCTCTCTCTCTCTCTCTCTCTCTCTCTCTCTCTCTCTCTCTCTCTCTCTCTCTCTCTCTCCCATTCTAACCTACCAGGGACGTTGACACCCACACCCACGCCCACAGAAGTACCCTGAGTAGGAGGAGGTAGTCATCGCTCTATAGGCCGTGATGAAGCAACAAGTGGCTAACTCGTCTTAATGGTGACGAACACAATACTGTAACTCAAGACACCACACTCTAACTTCATAATGGTGGGTGAGGGAGACGAGGAGGACGAGGAGGAGGAGGAGGAGGAGGAGGGGGAGAGGGAAGGAAGGAGAGAGGGTAAAGTTAAAGGTATGAGGCTGGGGTGAGAGGGAGGGTGAAAAGTAGCCACTTGACACCTCTTGAAGCATTCTGGCGATGTCTTGAGTGTGGGACGATTCTTAGAACACAATATACTGCCATTGAGACCTGTTACCTTCCTTCCCACACGTTACACTCTGCCTATATACTCTGCTTGACGTGATGTGCTTATAGAAGACTTCAGTCTGTATACATTTCCCGTCTCTTTTTTACCTTCCATATTGTTCTTTCCAGACTAAAAAGACAATATGTTGCCACTAAGACGTGTTTGCTTCCTCCCCACCTTATTCTCTGCCTGGACTTTGCTTGGCGTGAGGTGCTTTTGTGATACACGCGTTTGTACACCTTTTTATAAGCCTTCCCAGTCTGTACCACAAACTCTATCTTTACTTTGCTTGGCGATGTGCTTGTACCAGACCAATTTGTATACATTCCCATCTTGTCTACACTCCCATTATTTTCTACCTTCCTTTCTTCCTTCCTCCATACTGTGCTTCTCGTTCTGTCCTCCTCCTCTAGCGACAGTTTATATTGAGATTCAACTCTTTGCTATCTTTCTCGTTCTTTCTATCCTGTTCTGTCCCCTTCCTCCTCCTCCTCTTCCTCTTCAGTTTACGATCTCCTCTCTTCTCTACCTTCCCCTCCCTTCCCATGCCTCGCTTTACGTTGTCATTTTCCTCTCGCGACACTTCACTTTACGATCCCCACACCTTCCTCCTCCTTTTCTTCCTCCTTCCCATCCTCGCTTCACACCACCACCAGTATCATCACCAGCTACAAGGAGGCAAATTCTTACCCTCTTACAACTTCTTCCATTGTTTCTACTGTGCTTGCTTACGATCCCCACACCTTCCTCCTCCTCCTCTTCTTCCTCCTTCCCATCCTCGCTTCACACCACCACCAGTATCATCACCAGCTACAAGGAGGCAAATTCTTACCCTCTTACAACTTCTTCCAGTGTTTCTACTGTGCTTGCTTACGATCCTCACTCTTTTCTATCTTCCTTCTCCTTCTTCTTCTTCTCCTCCTTCTTCCCATGCTCGCTTCATACCACCACTAGTATCAGTATCATCACCAGCTACAAGGAGACAAACTCTTACCCTCTTACAACCTCTTCCAGTGTTCCTACTTTGCTTTCTTACGATCCCCACTCTCTCCTATCTCCGTCCTCCTTCTTCTCCTTCCCATCCCCGCTTCACACCTCTACCAGCCGACTCACTCTCTGCCTTGAAAGCACTCAGACAAACAAACTTTGCAGATAACGAGCATCTCCTTACCTCCATCCAAAAAGAGATGCACACACTCAGCATGGCGAACAACACTATCAAGCTACACTGGGTGCCTGGCCATGTGGGCATCTTGGGCAACGAGAGGGCTGATAGTGCCGCTCGTAGTGCAACGCAGCGCACAGATCCAGATATCACCACTCATCTCAAGTCTGACTCAGATGAAATCTCAGGTCAATGCAGCAGCCTTTCGGTCCATCTCACTTGACTTGAGGGATCACGTTGCCACATGCTCTCGCTCCGCCACTTACTACACAACAGCCACCAAACAAGAGCCTTTAGCCCTCCCTCCCAGGACAGCTCCGCACCTTGTCCACCACCTACACAGGCTGCGGCTCGGATTTCTGTGTGCATCACAAATTTATGACCGCCCTGAACCTTGTGAGCACCGTCTTGAGGAGGACCATGAACCTCTTCTCCACTATCTGCTCCGATGCCCAGTCACGCAGCATCTCCGCAATTACCCTCAAGACCAAAATGCATCAGATACAGAAAAAGCTGCAACAGTCGTCGCCTCGTCGAGGACTGAGTCACTTCTTGCCCTCTGCAAAAATTATCCTCCACCGCGCTGAGTTCCCGTAATTTACTGCTCTTCACTGACGGGCTCATAGGTTAGCCCGTGTCTCTTTACCTCAAAAGAGGCAATATCAACAACCAACCAACCACCACCAGCATCATCACCGAATAGGAAGGAGACAAACTGTTACCCTTTTACAACCTCTCCCAGTGTTCCTACTTTGCTTGCTTGCCATCCTGTGCTTTCCCTTTACGAAACAGTTCACATCAGCGTTATTTTCTACCTTCCTCCCTTCTTTCCTTCACCACTAGGACAGGACGGAATCAGCATCATCCTCGTGGCACTCTCAGCCCCTCCACGACCACTACCGCTGACACCCTATCTACAACACCTTCATTTTCTATCTTCCTTTCTTCCTTCCTTCCTTTGCGACAAGAGACACCGGTTCCCTCACCCCCCTCCACGACCACTACCGCTGACAACTTCCATCTCCACAATTGCCATCTTCTGCCGCCGCCTTGCATGCATCGCCGACCCCCAACACAACACAACACAACACCGCCACTCAGGTAATGCCACAACCTCACCTCACCACGCACCATTCATTCTTCCCACCACCACCGCCGCCGCCATCCGCATCCCTTCCCCTGTCAAACACAACGACCACATCCTCCTCCTCACCTCCTCCTCCTTCCTCTTCAATATGTGCGGGCTAAGAATATCGGTTTCGGATTTCAACAATAACGAAGAAAGCATCCCTCCCTTACCTTCCCTTCTTCCTCTCCCGCCTCCCTCTCATCTAGAAAAACAACAGCCACCTCAGACACCACAAGACGCAACGCTCTCACGGAAACTAATTTAAATCGCTCCCAGATAAAACTAAGGATCAGGAGTTGTCTCAGTACTTAAAAACATCCCTCCATTCCCTTCTCCCTTCCTTCCTCCCCCTTACCAAATACATCATCTAGAAACACAACAGCCACCTCAGACACCACAAGACGGTACACGCTCTCACGGAAACTAATCTAAATCGGTCCCAGATAAAATTTAAATCACGACTTTTCTCAATACTTCAACAGTGTGATCGGAAAAGGTTTAAGTTCACGATCTGGGTTACTGAATATAAATTACCTTCCAGAGTTCTTGTTTAAGCTAACCTTGGTCTTATATTTTCATGAAGTATTGAGAATATATGTAAGGTTCTGTGTGTGTGTGTGTGTGTGTGTGTGTGTGTGTGTGTGTGTGTGTGTGTGTGTGTGTGTGTGTGTGTGTGACTGCTTTGTTTACTAATCTTTAAGTCTGGTTTGCTTTCCCCTAATCTGTTTCCAATTTTAAATCCTGCTTCGTCACTCTCCCTATCAATCTGAGGTAAGAAAGTCATGTTAATCTGTGTTCTAAATAAATGACAATACCCGAATAAGGACAACCAGGAGCATCAACGACCCTCCTTAGAAGACTTACAGGTACAGCAAAGGTGAAAGGGTCGTACTGATCTGAGCCCCAAATAAACGGTAATACCCTACACAGAACAACCAGGACCATCAACGACCCTCCTTAGAAGACTTACCGGTACAGCAAAGGTGAAAGGGTCGTACTGATCTGAGCCCCAAATAAACGGTAATACCCTACACAGAACAACCAGGACCATCAACAACCCTCTTTAGAAGCCTGACATGTAAATCAAAGGCGACTCACTCAGTGCTCCTTTGGGATAAGAATATTGATAAAAAGAACACGTAACCAAAGACTCCAGCTCTTCAGAAGGCGGCTAATGAGGCGGGACACGGAAATAAGAGTAGAGCGGGATAAAGAGAATACATGAAGCAAATAAAACAAGGCGGTAGAAAAAAAACAGATAATGAGAAACGTTTAATGACTGACTGACAAAGAGAAAGGGGAATAAATCTGAATAGAAATGAGAGAAGGTGACAGGGAAAGGAGGGTTGTTATATAAGAGCCATCAGTTAAAAAGAAAGTGTCTGTGAGTGTGAATTATACACCTCATTAGCTGATAACTTACTGAATGACCTGCTCGAGACTTACGCATACTAATAATATATGAACCATTATTAAAGTCGGTGAATCTAAGGACCGTATTCTCAGAGACTTTCAGGTCTCGTAACTACTATTTCTAAAGGCCACAAAGGAGATTAGTCGAGTTCTCATGAGTGACTTTTTACATACATGGTGCAGAAGCCTTGTCAAACTATCACTAGGATCATAAAACTACCCATAATAATAACCACAGCCTCTACCAACGCCTTAAGCCTTATCTAATGTTGAAGTGTAAGCCCAAAAACCTTCAACAATATGGGCCTGAGATCATAACCTTAATTAAAGACAAGAACAGCATGAATTAAACCTTTTCTTTTGTAACTGCTCCTCTTACTGCTGCCATTCCTCCCCTTCTTCTTCCTGCTGTCTATCTATCTATCTATCTATCTATCAATCTGTCTACCATTTAATATATCTACCAATCTATTTATATGTCTATGTTATATTAATAGAAGTAGTATTAGTAGAAGTGGTGGCGGTAGTAGTAGAAGAAGTAGAAACTCTAATAGATGGAGGCCCGTAGTAGTAGTAGTATATATTGTTTAATAAATATTAAATAAGTAGAAGTGGTGGTGGTAGTAGTAGTAGTAGTAGTAGTAGTAACTGAGGATGAAAAACAATTTAATAATATAATATGAACAATAATTTCATCCTTCCTTCCTACCTTCCTTCCTTCCTTCCTTCTTTCCTCCTTTCCTTCCTTCGGCCACACACGTCAACTCACCTGGAAGAAGAAAAGAAACAAAATTACAAAAACAAGTTCAAAATTAATAATAAAATACTTAAAGTAATAATAATTTCCGAGATATATTTCGCAAGCATTATATCATTGTTTCGTTGCCTCGCCATTCCTACTGATCTTGTTATAAGTTTGCAATGTCCTTCACCACGTGTTACAATTACAGCAGTCTTGGTGCCTCGCTACCCTCGCCACGCTCGCCTGTACCACCGAGGAACAAAGTGGTACACGGTCACACGGTCTTGGTCTTGGTGCCTCGCTACCCTCGCCACGCTCGCCTGTACCACCGAGGAACAAAGTGGTACACGGTCACACGGTCTTGGTCTTGGTGCCTCGCTACCCTCGCCACGCTCGCCTGTACCACCGAGGAACAAAGTGGTACACGGTCACACGGTCTTGGTCTTGGTGCCTCGCTACCCTCGCCACGCTCGCCTGTACCACCGAGGAACAAAGTGGTACACGGTCACACGGTCTCTCTCTTACCATTTGCCGCAGTAGAGACGAGTCCCCTTAACTCCAACAGGTGTTCCCCATTCTCCACATGTTACAGCCACAGCAAGTTCGCAACCATCACAGCCACCACTACCTCCCTACCCTCGCCATCAAGATACAAAGAGGTACGGTACACGGTCTGTCTACAACCATTTGCCGCAGTAGAGACGAGTCGACTTAAAACAGGTGTTCCCCATTCTCCACACGTTACAGCCACAGCAAGTTAGCAACCCTCACACCCTCCACTACCTCCCTACCCTCGTGACCAAGATACAGAGCGGTAACCATTTGCCGCAGTATAGACGAGTCCCCGTAACTTCTAACAGGTGTCCCCCTTTCTGCATGTATTACAGTCCCCGCCACCACTACAGCCTCCTATCTGGCTACCCTCGCCACCAAAATACAGAGAAGTACACGGTCTCCTCTCTGTACCTTGCTCGCCGCCACAGTCTCCCTCGCCACGCTGCCTGTCTGTCTGCCTGGCTCTGACCGACAGCACAAAACGTAAAACAAATATTCGGACACCCCAATCTACAGAGCAATTTGTAGACGTCACACAGCCACTGCATTGTACTTTTACTGTGTGTGTTTCTACGTATAGGTATTCTCAGGCGCTTTTGGCTCCCACAACAACTCTTTCCAAAGGCCACAGAAGAGATTAGTCGGATTCTCATGAGTGATTTCGCGTTCATGGTGCAGAAGCCTTGGCAAACTATCACAAGGCTCATAAAACTACCCATGTAAATACTGACACAACCTCGACGAAAGCCTTATCAATTGTGGGTGTGTAAGCCTCGAAATGCTAAAGAATATGGACTTAAACATTCATCTAAAAACGTGTAGGTGATTAAATCTGTTAATCAAACCTAAGCCCATATTATCAAGCATTTCAGGGGTTACACACACATTTAATAAGGCTTTTTGAAGAGGTTGTGTCAGTATTTCCATGGGTAGTTTTCCGAGCCTAGTAACAGTTTGACAAGGCTTGTACACCGTGAGCGTAAAAAACAGTCATGAGAACCCGACTAAGCTCCTTTGTGGCCTTGAGAAATAGTTGTTGTGAGAGTCAAAAAAAGTCAAAATCGTCTGAGAAAATACGAACCTATAATACCTCATCAGCAGACCTAAATAATGCAAAAAAACAAAAATATAATAAACGGAGCCCGCCGCGTCTCATTTCCATATAAATTTCATCCACACAATCATTAAACGGCGATAATTCCACTCGTATATCCGATTAGTTTAGTGCGGCTCATTCATATTCACGCCGGACAGACCGAAGCAATGTTTATGACGGCGGCGGTGCCGGACGAACCTACACCATACATCTGTACACTCCTATTGTCTTTCCTTCTCCCCCACCTGTACCTCCGCCACTAACCCACTTCCTCTTCTTACTATACCCTTGATTAAAGAAAAAGAGGAGGAGGAGGAGGAGGAGGAGAAAAATAAGGATGAAAGAGGTGGATGACGAAGAAAGAAAGAGAAGGTTAGAGGAACAGAAGGAAGAGAAGGAGGAGGAGAAGGAGAAGGATCAGAGGAAAAAGAAGGAAATAAGGAAGGAGATGGAAAAGGAGGAGTGGGAGAAGAAGATGAATCAGTGGAATAAGGATGAAAGAGGTGGATGACGAAGGAAGAAAAAGGTTAGAGGAAGAGAAGGAAGAGATGAAGGAGAAGAGAAGGAGGAGGAGGAGAAGGATCAGAGGAAAAAGAAGGAAATAAGGAAGGAGATGGAAGATGAGGAGTGGGAGAAGAAGGAGAATCAGTGGAATAAGGATGAAAGAGGTAGAAGAAAAGAAAGAGAGAGAAGGTTAGAGGAAGAGAAAGAAGAGATGGAGGAGAAGAGGAAGAGGAGGAAAAGGAGGAGGAAGAAGAAGAAGGAGGAGGATCAGTGGCGATGGAAAAAGAAAAAGAAAGTATAGGAGGAAGAAGAAGAAAGAGAAGAAGAGAAAAAAATAAGAGAAGGAAAAAGAGTGGGAAGAAGATGGAAGAAGACAAAATTATAAAAGGAGAAGGAGGAGGAATAAAAGGAAGAATTAGGAGCAGAAAGAAAAAAAAATAGGAAGTGCGTGGCGGCGGCGGGCGACGGACAGCTCTCGTGGGAACGGCGGCCCGCACCTCGCTCCTGCCGGCAACGTGACCAACGGACTGCCTGCCGCCGCTACAGGAAGGGACGATGATGACGATGATGAGGATGACGATGATGATGATGATGATGATGATGATGATGATGATGAGTGCTTTCCTGCTGCGTCCTTATCGTCCCCCTCCTGTCCTGTGCTTTGTGTTGTGTTGTGTTGTGGTGTGGTGTGGTGTGGTGTGGTGTGGTGTGGTGTGGTGTGGGGTGGGGTGGGGTGTGTTGTGTTGTGTTGTGTTGTGTTGTGTTGTGTTATGTTGTGTTGTGTTGTGGTGTGGGGTGGGGTGGGGTGGGGTGGGGTGTGTTATGTTGTG
>NC_066528.1:3768191-3775691 GCF_024679095.1 Eriocheir sinensis
TGCTTTGTACTGAAAAAAAAAGAGCAGCGCAAAAATAGTAGCAACTCACCATCAGGGAAATGTGTATGCACGGGCGCTCTTCATGTCCTGTAAGTACATTTGTGGAGATAGAGGCGCCGGGTGTGTGATAGTGTTGTGGAGATAATAGAGTTGGAAATAGAATAGACAACAAGATAAAAGGTGCGTGAGAGAGAGAGAGAGAGAGAGAGAGAGAGAGAGAGAGAGAGAGAGAGAGAGAGAGAGAGAGAGAGAGAGAGAGAGAGAGAGAGAGAGAGAGAGAGAGAGAGAGAGAGAGAGAGAGAGAGAGAGAGAGAGAGAGAGAGAGAGAGAGAGAGAGAGAGAGAGAGAGAGAGAGAGAGAACAGAGGATCCTTTTCTCTGTGTGAGGGAGAGAATGTGGTGGTGGTGATGGTGGTGATGCTGGTAGTGATGTTGGTGGTGGTGAGGGTGTTACTGGTGATGGTAGCAGCGGTGGTGGTGGTTGTGGGAGTAGTTGTGGTGGTGACTTTGGAGTTGGTAGTAGTGGTGATGGTGGTGGTGGTAGAACTGATAGATGGTTGTGATGCTGGTAGTGGTAGTGATGGTGGTGTTGGTGATGGTGGTGGTGATGGTGGTGTTGGTGACTGTGGTGTTAGTTAAGTAGTACTGGTGGTGGTTGTAGTAGTGGTGGTGACGCTGGTGTTGGTAGTGGTGGTGGTAGAACTGATAGATGGTTGTGATGCTGGTAGTGGTAGTGATGGTGGTGTTGGTGATGGCGGTGGTGATGGTGGTGTTGGTGACTGTGGTGTTAGTTAAGTAATACTGGTGGTGGTTGTAGTAGTGGTGGTGACGCTGGTGTTGGTAGTGGTGGTGGTAGAACTCATAGATAGTGGTGATGCTGGTAGTGGTAGTGATGGTGGTGTTGGTGATGGTGGTGTTGGTGATGGTGGTGTTGGTGATGGTGGTGGTGGTGATGGTGGTGGTGACGGTGGTGTTGGTAGTGGTGGTGGTAGAACTCATAGATAGTGGTGATGCTGGTAGTGGTAGTGGTGGTGGTGGTGGTGGTGGTGGTGACGGTGGTGTTGGTTAGGTAATACTGGTGGTGGTAGTAGTAGTGGTGGTGACGCTGGTGTTGGTAGTGGTGGTGGTAGAACTCATAGATAGTGGTGGTGGTGGTGGTGGTGGTGGTGGTGACGGTGGTGTTGGTTAGGTAATACTGGTGGTGGTAGTAGTAGTGGTGGTGACGCTGGTGTTGGTAGTGGTGGTGATGGTGGTGGTGGTGGTGGTGGTGACGGTGGTGTTGGTTAGGTAATACTGGTGGTGGTAGTAGTAGTGGTGGTGACGCTGGTGTTGGTAGTGGTAGAACTCATAGATGGTGGTGATGCTGGTAGTGGTAGTGATGATAATGGAAGTGGTGACGGTGCTGATGGTGATGGTGGAGGTGGTGGTGACGGTGGTCTTGGTTAGGTAATACTGGTGCATGGTGGTGACGGTCCCTGGTGGTGTTGGTGATGGTGGTGGTGGTGACGGTGGTGTTGGTGATGGTGGTGGTGGTGACGGTGGTGTTGGTGATGGTGGTGACGGTCCCTGGTGGTGTTGGTGATGGTGGTGTTGGTTAGGTAATACTGGTGCATGGTGGTGACGGTCCCTGGTGGTGGTGGTGGTGATGGTCCCTGGTGGTGGTGGTGGTGATGGTCCCTGGTGGTGGTGGTGGTGATGGTCCCTGGTGGTGGTGGTGGTGGTGATGGTCCCTGGTGGTGGTGGTGGTGATGGTCCCTGGTGGTGGTGGTGGTGATGGTCCCTGGTGGTGGTGGTGGTGGTGTCGGTCCCTGGTGGTGGTGGTGGTGACGGTCCCTGGTGGTGGTGGTGGTGACGGTCCCTGGTGGTGGTGGTGGTGGTGACGGTCCCTGGTGGTGGTGGTGGTGATGGTCCCTGGTGGTGGTGGTGGTGATGGTCCCTGGTGGTGGTGGTGGTGACGGTCCCTGGTGGTGGTGGTGGTGATGGTCCCTGGTGGTGGTGGTGGTGATGGTCCCTGGTGGTGGTGGTGGTGATGGTCCCTGGTGGTGGTGGTGGTGATTGTCCCTGGTGGTGGTGGTGGTGACGATCCATGGTGGTGGTGGTGGAGATGGTCCCTGGTGGTGGTGGTGGCGAAGGTCCCTGGTGGTGGTGGTGGTGACGGTCCCTGGTGGTGGTGGTGGTGATGGTCCCTGGTGGTGGTGGTGGTGACGGTCCCTGGTGGTGGTGGTGGTGATGGTCCCTGGTGGTGGTGGTGGTGGTGACGGTCCTTGGTGGTAGTGGTGACGGTCCCTGGTGGTGGTGGTGACGGTCCCTGGTGGTGGTGGTGACGGTCCCTGGTGGTGGTGGTGGTGACGGTCCCCGGTGGTGGTGGTGGTGACGGTCCCTGGTGGTGGTGGTGGTGACGGTCCTTGGTGGTCGGTCCCTGGTGGTGGTGGTGACGGTCCCTGGTGGTGGTGGTGGTGGAGACGGTCCCTGGTGGTGGTGGTGGTGGTGACGGTCCCTGGTGGTGGTGGTGACGGTGCCTGGTGGTGGTGGTGACGGTCCCTGGTAGTGGTGGTGGTGGTGACGGTCCCTGGTGGTGGTGGTGACGGTCTCTGGTGGTGGTGGTGACGGTCCCTGGTGGTGGTGGTGACGGCCCCTGGTGGTGGTGGTGACGGCCCCTGGTGGTGGTGGTGGAGACGCTGGGCCCAACACGTGAGAGCGGCAGAGCGTCCTTGAGCGTAACATAATGAGGCGGATGAGGCGGAGAAGGAGCGACAAAAAATTAATATAATGGCAGCAGTTACCCCCGAACGCGGCACGGAGGATTAGGACGGAATTTATAATGATAATAAAGACGGCGTGAAGAAGAATGGCGGGACGGTGAAGAAGGGAGGAGGAGGAGGAGGAGGAGGAGGAGGAGGAGGAGGAAGATCAAAGTAAAATGAAAAAGAAGGAAGATTACTAGAAGAAGCATGTGGAAGAAGACGAAAGAAGGAAAGGAAGGGAAGGAGGAAGTGGAAGGAGGAGGTGGAAGAAAAAGAATGAGGAAGAGGAAGAGGAGGAAGAGGAAAGAGAAGAAGAAGAAAAGGAAGAGGATCAGTGGAGGGAGGAGGGAGGTGAAGAAAAAGAAAAAGAAGAGGAGAAAGAGGAAGAGGAGGAGGAGGAGGAGGAGGAGAAGGAAGATATGGAGGAGAAAGAGAAGAAGGAAAAAGAAAAAGAGGGAGGAGGAGGAGAAGATAAAGGTAATGAAAATGAAGAACAAAAATAATAATAAAAAAAAGGAAGTGAAGAGAAAAAGATAAGGAAAAAAAAAAAGATGGATGAGGAACCTAATGAACGACAGGTAATATCTCTCTCTCTCTCTCTCTCTCTCTCTCTCTCTCTCTCTCTCTCTCTCTCTCTCTCTCTCTCTCTCTCTCTCTCTCTCTCCTTCCTTCTCACTCCTTCCTTCTCACTCCTTCCTTCTCACTCCTTCCTCCTCTCTCCTTCCCTCTCTCTCATCTCCCCTTCCCTCCTACTCTCCCTCAATTTCTCCTTCGCTCCACACGACGGTCAGATCAGGCAGGAGGAGCAGGAGGATCGGGAGCTCTAGTCACCCAGACCAGACCAGAGACCCACCAACAAGCCTCTGTCACTGAGCCGAGGAAAATAACAAGTGATTTACAGGACGCTGGCCGAGTGTGAGCTGCTGAGAGACGGTGCAGCGGCGGGCAGGAGCCAAGGACAACAAACTAAGGAACGTGAACTGAGAAAGAGGAGTAGAAACCAACATAGAAGTAGCAAATGTTTGATATGACTGATGAGAAACGAGGGACTTTGAGTGACTGTGGACGTGAGTGAGCAAAGGGTAAAGGCGGAACAAGGACTTAAAAATAGGGACAGTTACTGATGACTCAACAATGGCTGACGAAGGGACGGAGTGAGGAGGAGGAGGAGGAGGAGGAGGAGGAGGAGGAGGAGGAGGAGGAGGAGGAGAAAGCGGAAGTAATGTCATTTTAAAAAGTGAAGGGGAAAGACGAGGAGACAGAGAGAGGTGTGTGTGTGTGTGTGTGTGTGTGTGTGTGTGAGTGTGTGTGTGTGTGTGTGTGTGTGTGTGTGTGTTTCGTAGAGGTTGTGGTGTTAGAATATCCCTGGGCAGTAATTTTATGACCCTAGTGATAGTTTGACAGTCTTCTACACCATGAACGTGAAAAAAAAAAACACGACAACCCGACTAACCTCCTTTGTGGCCTTTGGAAATAGATGTTGTGAGAGCTGAAAGCGTCTGAGAATATGAACCTACGTAGATATGGTGTGTAGTATCTCCATGGGTAGTAGTTTTATGAGCCTGGTGATAGTTTGACAAGGCTTCTACATCATGAACCCGACTAACCTCCTTTGTGGCCATTGGAAACAGCTGTAGTGATAGCCGAAAGCGTCTGAGAATACGGGTCTTCGTTACTATACAAGAACACGAACAATGACTAACAACTCTACCAACAACGCTATAGAGAGTACAACGAACTGTAATAGAAGCGTGTGTGAAAGGGGAAAGCAGGTAAGAGGATCAGTAGGTGAAAGAGAACAGTAGGCAGACAAAGGAAGACGAGGGGAATAGCGGCAAAGAGAGTGTAGAGAAAGAGATGACAAAGGAGACGAGAAGAAGGGCGGCAAGAAAGGTGTAAAGAAGAACAGGTGACAAAAAGAAGGAAGAAAAATAGGGATGAGACGTGGATAAAGAAACAGGATGGTGACAAAGGAAAAGAGAACAACAGAAGGAAGAAGGAAGGAGCAGAAGAAGAATAAAGGTAAAAAGAAGTAAAGAAACAGCTGATTGCAAAGAAAACGCGAATAAGAGGTTAGGTGGTTGAAGAGTGAGAGATTACGAAGGAGAATAGAAGAATGAAAGGAAGATGGAAGTGAAGGAACAGAAGAAGAACAAAGGTAAGAAGAAGTAAAGAAACAGCTGATGATGCGGAAGACGAGGGAAACAGAAGCAAGAAGTGTGTGAAGAAACAACAGTTGACAAAGGAAGACGCGGAGAAGTGAAAGAAAACAGGAGCAACAAAAGACACAAAGACAGACGATTGGATTCGATTGGGTTGATTGATCAGAGAAGCTTGGCGCCGCGGCATCATCTTGAGTCACGAGGCGATGAATTCCTTTGGGGGAAGATTAAGAGGAACCACAACTACATATGGAAGCTACAATACTTAAAGTACGTACGAGGAATCCAACTCTTCAAATAGGTGAGATCAAGACTGAGGGAAAAAAAATGCAACATGTAATTCAGGAGAGGTCAGAACATAGCAATAGTTAGCGGACAAAAGAATACAAAAATGGATTACCTTAAAATACTACGCTGTAACGAAGGCCGAAGAGTAGATTAGTGGGAGGAGAACAACGCTAGGGGTAGGAACACTTGATATGAGAACACCTTAGTGGGATGAACATTTAAAATCTGACGTTGTGACCTCAGTAACAATAGATCGACCCTTCCCCCTTTAAAGAGCGCGATGATAATAGGTCAGTAAGCTTATACATTTGAATTCCAGCGTTGTAACCAGAGTATAAAATTAAATGGCCCCTTCCCTTCCTAATTCGAGCACAGCAGCCCAGCAGCAGCGGCGGCGAGGAGGGCCAGACGAGGCGGTGACGGGCGAGATGTGTGACAAGATGACAATGGCCTACAAATTGGTGCCAGGAAGAGGAGAAAGAGGAGGAGGAGGAGGAGGAGGGGAAGAGTGCGCCGCCGGACCAGCAGACGGAGGAATATTGGCTGACAGCGGAACATGTTAGCGGGGAAACAGTGGTAACCCGAGGAGGAGGGCGAAGGGACGAGGGACGGGACATGACAGGGAACGCTGGCTGACATGAGTGGACATTTGTAACCGCAGAACGTGAGGGAAAGGAAAGAAAGGGACATGTTGATAAGGGAACGCTGGGGGACGGGGGAAGGCTGGGGGACGAAGGCAGCGCTGGGTGACGTAAGGAAGCGGGGGAAGGAAAGGGACATGGCAGTGAAGGGAAGGAATGTTGGGTGAAGGAAAAATAACGTTAGGGGAAAGGAAGAAAACGTTGGATGCAGGGTAGAAACGTTGGGTGAAAGGACATCCGAGTGAGGGAATGAAAAGAGGAACGTTAGTCGAAGGGAATGAACGTTGAATAAGGAGAAGGAACGTTGAGTAAAGGAAAGAAACGTGAAGTGAAAGAAGGGAACGGCGGGTGGATGGAAGGTAGAAACGTTGGGTGAAAGAACATCTGAGTAAAGGAACGAAAAGAGGAACGTTAGTCGAAGGGAATGAACGTTGAATAAGGAGAAGGAACGTTGAGTGAAGGAAAGAAATGTGAAGTGAAAGAAGGGAACGGCGGGTGAAGGCAAAGAGAAAGAAGCATCCCGTTCAAAGCCCGGCCATCGCATCTCCTCGTTACGGGATCCATTCGGCGCAGCATCTTTACATTACGTCGCTATTTACGCCCGGAAATTAATACTGACGCGTTCCCTCTCTCGCCCCGCCGTCACAATTGCCTTCCCTCCTTCCCCTTTTTCCTTCCTCGCTCGTTTTAGTGACAGTATCAACGAGGGACGTAACTTGCTCTCCTTCACGCCTCCTTCCTCCTCCTTTTCCAGCTGTTTCCGCCACGTTACTCTTCTTACTTAACACTGGGCGGCTACCTAATACATGAGAGGCTTATTCCTAACCATTTCGGGGCTTACACACCCACTTAAGGTAAGACTTTGGTAGATGTTGTGTCAGTATTTACATGGGTAGCTTTATGAGCCTAGTGATAGCTTCAATTTAACACTGGGCGGTTACCTAATACATGTGACTCGTATTCTTAAACATTTCTAAGCTTAAACACACACACACACACACACACACACACACACACACACACACACACACACACACACACACACACACACACACACACACACACACACACACACACACACACACACACACACACACACATTTGGTAAGGCTTTCGTAGAGGTTCTGTTAGTATTTCCACGCGTAGTTATATAAGCCTAGTGATAGTTTGACAAGGCTTCTGCACCCATATGCCCAAACACTTCAGGGCTTACACACCTACAGTTGGTAAGGCTTTCGTAAAGATTTTGTTGGTGTTTCAGAGGGTAGTTTAATGAGCCTAGTGATAGTTTGACAAGGCTTCTCCGCCATGAACGTAAAAAACTACTCACGAGAACCCGACTAATCTCCTGCGTGGCCTTTGGAAATAGTTGATAGTCTCTTCACTCATGAGCAGGAGAGCCTTAATACAATGATGAATGCACGTATCACAGGTGTAGCATTTGCTTTTCCAACAATATAATACAAACTATCTCGCCTCTTTACCTCACTGAACTGAGAGCCTGATTGGCACATGTGTTGGAAAACTGGACACTAAAAAAGTATTGGAATATTTACCGGCGATAGAAAATTAACACACAAAAAGGGGAAAGAATCAGAGCAAAGATTCAACATAAACTGAGCGAAAAAAAAACTATTGGAATATCACCGACGATGGAAATTCAACA
>NC_066528.1:3780691-3795691 GCF_024679095.1 Eriocheir sinensis
GGCTTTACACCTGGCAATTCCTGGTCGGCAATACAGCCGCGACGTGCTGCCGGCAGCATTTTTGGTCTGGGTCTGGGTCTGGGAGCCCTTCTCGCGGCAAGGGCTCTGCAGCTGAGTGTGTCCGTCTTGTATTGCCGACTGGCGGCTGGGTACAACATGTCGGCGCCAATAAAACAAGAAATGACAGATACAGACAACAAGATTTGGAGCCGAGAGGCCGAGGTGGCATTGCTAGAAGAAGTGAGGCAGCATAGATACTTGTGGGACCCACAAGATAAGCTGTATGAGAATTTGCCGAGTCTACGCAAAACAACTTTTGAAAGAGTGGCAGCAACATTACGATAAATGTTTATCTCTTTGCGAGATATCGAAGGAGGTAAGGAACGATTATTTTCGTGTATTATATAATCACACTATGTAATGCCTGGGGGTTGCGATGGCATGTTCCTCCCTTCTCCTTTGTTATTAAATGCAACAATGAACAATCAATCAATCCATCAATACTACTTATGATAAAACTCGTTTACTTAAAGTATTTCTACAATATTAGGCTAATGGACCAAACTCATTGTGGTTTTGAGATATGGCAGTAGCCTTTTGGGGTGTCTAGGATGAGTTCATGCCCTTGCATTTACTAGCAGTTCACGTCTTGATGGTCCCGGCGGCTCCTCCCACGTGTGAACGTACTTGCTCCCGAGAGCACCCAGCTGGTCTAGCCGCTAGATCGTCGCGGCTGTAATACCGGCCAGGATTGCCAGGTGTAAAGCCGCCTTTAGCGTAACATCACACGGCGCGCTAACACCCAAAATTACCAGCCACTGAAAGTAACGGACGGCGGAGTTAATGTCATCTTGGGCCGAGTTATCAAGGAGAGCAAGCAGAGAGAGGAGGAGGAGGAGGAGGAGGGATGGGCTCGCCGCCGCTGCCTGCCTACCGGGAACTGACGATATGCCTCTTCTTCTTAATCTTCCTTCTCCTCCTCCTCCTCTTTCTTCTTCCTCCTCCTTTTATTACTTGTTCTTTTATTTCTTCACGTCTTGAGGTGTGACTGTTTTAAATTATGGCTCTTCCTCCTCCTCTTCCTCCTCCTCCTCCTCCTCCTCTTCCTCCTCCTCCTCTTTCTTCATCTCATCTTAATCCAGCTCTTCCTCCTCCTCCTCCTTCTACTTTTTTCTTTTTCTTCCTCCTCCTCCTCCTCCTCCTCTCTTTCTGCTATTCCTCCTCCTCCTTTTAATTTCTGCTTTTTTCTTTGTTTTTGTTTTTTTGTTTACCTGTTTCATTTCTATTTTTTTCCTCCTTATTCATTTTCTCTCTCTCCTCTACCACCTCCTCCACCTCCTCCTCCTCCTCCGCCTCCTCCTCCTTCTCCTCGCCCTCATCTCCCCGGCCTCTCATCGCCTCCTCAGCTAATAGAGAATGAAGTTATTGGAACGGTCCTCAATCCGTTTGTCTTCGCCGCTCCTCAGGGCTCAGCAATAAAGACAAAATTAGCAGCTGCAAGGATTATTGGCCGACCCGCCGACGCATTAAGCCGCTGGTAGGAACACGCATATAGGCTTGACGAGTGACGGTGAAAGGAAGGAGGAGTTGAGAGGGAAAGACGAGGAGAGAGGAGGGAGGTATTAGCGGTCGTTAAGAAACATACTAAGAGACATAGGGAGATATTAAGCCACTGGGAGACAAGGCCGGGATGAGTACGTACAGGCTTAACAAGTGATGCTGGATGGGAGGAGTTGAGAGGGGGAGAGAGAGAAAGAGGGGCATATCAAGGATCGTATAAAAGGACATCATAAGAGACATAGGAAGATATTAAGGGATATGCCATTTCTCGAAGCACATGTGAACTCTCATCTACTGGGGACATTTTTTTTTTCAATCTGACACCCGTTCACGCAGGTCTCTTATTTTACGTTTCTTGTTCCATGCTTACGTTCCATGTTAGTTACGATCTGAGAAACACAGTTGTTCATTGGGTTATATCACTGACAGAGAGGCATAACCGAAGCTACTGTTCCAGGAGTCAAGTTTTACACGTTTCCCCCGACGCCCCGCCAGTCATTATAAACCATCGTGGCTAAAGTCACCACAACACACTAATGGGCCTTGAGTGTTAACGGGGCCGCCTCTAAAACACTCAGTGGCTCGGGTAAATCTCCCCGCCTGTTCCTCCCTCCCGCCCCACGCTGCTATAATCACGGGTCCCGCTGCTTTAGTGCCGCTCTTCATCGCCTAAAGAAACAGGTCACCCATTCCCGTGATATACACACGAAGAAACTTAAACTCCGGGCCGAAGCTCTTACAGCCTTAAGCGCCTAAAAAAACATGTCCCGCAGTCCCCTTGAAACACGAAAACACTTAGGATCATATTATACTCACCCCATCCCCTGCCTTCCTCCTCAGCTCCCCTTCCTCTAATAGCCGTCCATTCCGCCTCCTTCACCTTCCCATTACCTCCTATTACCCTTTCCCCGCCCGCCGCCGCCGCTCCCAAAATTAACCTCTACGAACGCAAGACTGAAGAGGTGAGAAAATAAGTCAGTCGCCCCGGCCAGCAATTATCCAAGTGAGCGTGTGGTGGTCCAGCCCTTTCACTCCCTCAGTCAGTTGCCTTTAGTTTTATATTCCTTAAATTAATTACCTTTTTCTTTAATTGGGGAGGTGGTGGCCGAGTGCTCAGTGTGCGGGCGTGGTGGCCCCGTGGACCCCGTTCGAGTCCCACCGAAAACCGCTGAATTTTCAAACCATCGCCGAGTGGCGGAAGGTTAACCACATGGTGCCCAAGTCTTCAATCAACACTAACTTCAGCGGCTTCGGACAAGAGGAGCACCGGGGGGCAGCATGGGCCAGGCAAGAGTCACACATGACGGCAGCCACTATAAATAAAATTCGCCTGCGCCACTAACGGGCTGGGGTCGCCCAAGAGGCCCCTCAAGTAAGCCTACAGGCGCTATGGGCAGCACGTAAGAAATCAATTACCTTTCACATTATATCCCATATCGTATATCCTTTAGAATATGTTTAGATCCTTTACATTCGAAAACAATCACATTAAGACTATTATGTGTGTTCTCTCTCTCTCTCTCTCTCTCTCTCTCTCTCTCTCTCTCTCTCTCTCTCTCTCTCTCTCTCTCTCTCTCTCTCTCTCTCTCTCTCTCTCTCTCCAAGCTAAGAACTCGCCTCTCCACCGCCAGTCCCCGCACGTGCTATAACTTCCAGCCCGACGTTCGGTGTAGCAAGAGTGTCGCGCGGATACCTATCTCTGGCCTGATCTCTTCATCCTCCCTTTATTAAAGTTAATACCCGTAGCTTATTGTGGATCGGGGAGGGGCGGCGGAACGAGGGGCGAAGAGAAGGGGGAGGGGGAAAGGGGAAAGAAAGGAAGGAGAGAGAGAGAGAGAGAGAGAGAGAGAGAGAGAGAGAGAGAGAGAGAGAGAGAGAGAGAGAGAGAGACGTATACATATACATACATACAGTCACCTCCAGCACAACCTAGGCCACAACTTCTTGCTCTGCCTCTAAAATACAGACACACAGAAACACATACATATATAGAGAAAAACAAAGGTATAAAAAGACATACAGAGACAGACAAACAGATAGATAACACACACACACACACACACACACACACACACACACACACACACACACACACACACACACACACTGCCAGACAGACGGAATATACAGACAGGTAATACACACAATTATGAGAGATACATGTTCAAAATCTGTGCTCACTATTGTTCCAGCGTTGCATAAGTGATGACGCGAATGTTTCGAAATGCGCTTCATGATTTTATTGATGAAACGTGAGGCGGAAAAGGCGAAAAAATGACAAATAATTACACACGCGAAATAACAGTAATAATAAAAATAGTACGGTAGTAGTAGTAGTAGCAGTAGTAGTAGTAGTAGTAGTAGTAGTAGTAGTAGTAGTAGTAGTAGTAGTAGTAGTAGTAGTAGTAGTAGTAGTAGTAGTAGTAATATATTCTGTCCTGTCCTATCACACGTAGATTACTAGTAGTAACGGTAGTAAACAGACACCCAGCGCCATAGACCGACAGGTCTTCTGGTGCCTCTTCTTCCTATGTATTCCTATGTAAGCAGCAGCAGCAGTAGTAGTAGTAGTAGTAGTAGTAGTAGTAGTAGTAGTAGTAGTAGTAGTAGTAGTAGTAGTAGTAGTAGTAGTAGTAGTAGTAGTAATAGTAGTGGTAGTAGTAGTAATAGTATTGGTAGTAGTAGTAGTAGTAGTAGTAGTAGTAGTAGTAGTAGTAGTAGTAGTAGTAAAAGAAATAATAATAATAATAATAATAATAATAATAATAATATTAATAATAATAATAATAAATAATGAAATAGTAATAATAGTAGAAATCGTTATTATCATTATTCTTTTTACTACTACTACTATTACTACTACTACTACTACTACTGGTGGTGGTGGTGGTGGGTGGAAATGAAAGCAAAAAATTTACATATTGTCGACAACAAAGAAATGGTGGTGGTGGTGGTAGTAATGGTGGTGGTGGTGGAGGTAGTGATGGTGGTGGTGGTGGTGGTGGTGGTGGTGGTGGTGGTGGAGGTAGTGATGGTGGTGGTGGTGGTGGTGGTGGAGGTAGTGATGGTGGTGGTGGTGGTGGTGGTGGTGGTGGTTGTCGTAATGGTGGTTTCAGTGGCAATACAAGTGGCATTATTAGCTCTATATTTTTCCGGCACAGATCAAGTTTATTTCCTTCCAATAAGCTCCCGACCACACCTTCCCTTCCCTTCCCTTCCCTTCCCTTCCCTTCCCTTCCCTTCCCTTCTCTTCCCTTCCCTTCTCTTCCCTTCCCTTCCCTTCTCTTCCCTTCCCAACCTTTCCCCTGTCCTTCCCTTTCTTTCCTCCCTTACCTTCATTCCACCCTTCCCTTCCTACTCTATTGGTTCATATTTTCCAGGTTTTACGGAATCATAATCGAGCACAGTTTCCCCTCCACGCTCATGCAGTCTCGATTGGGTTAGCGAGGCGGTTCTTTGCATTACGTTCATTAGCTTATTTTCGGGGGACGCAATACTTCCACGCCCCGCCGCCAGTAATTAACACGCCGCTGAAAACCTTGGGACGTCAGAAGCCTGGGCGGTGCAGTGAGTGAGTCATGCTTGCTCGTAGTGATCACGTGTGGAGTATTAGTGACCAGTTTTTAGAGATCAGTTTTAGGTTTAGGGAGTTTGATTTTAGTGTTATGGAGGTTTAAGGAGTTTTAGGTGATGGTCTAGTTTTAAAAGAGCCAATTACCGTGTTTATATTCATTGTTAAACTGCATTACTGGTCATGCTTTACGGTACTGATCGTGTGTGGAGAATTAGTGACCAGTTTTTAGAAATCAGTTTTAGGTTTAGGGAGTTTGAATTTAGTGTTATTGAGGTTTAAGGAGTTTTAGTTGATAGTTTAGTTTTAAAAGAGCCAATTTAAGTGTTTATAGTCATTATTAAACTACATTACTGGCCTTTCATAAGCAGCAGAACTATCGTCTAATAAGGTCTCTGTAATAACTTTGACAGACGGGTTACATACAACTTAAAATATGCTCTCTGATGTTTCTCGTTGAAGATATTTACAGATCTTTCAACAAAAACAAAACGTGATGTAATTATATGGAGCTGCGTGACTGAGTTTCCGACGGGAATAACACAGACCTGAAACACCTGAAAATATTCTTCCTGCCATAGCCCGCTCGCTGCTCGCCCTTCACGCCGCGCGGGGCTTGTAATTAAAATGAACCTTTAATAACTTTGAGAGACGAACAGCTACATATAAAACACACTCACAGGTTTTTTCCTTGTTAACTCCATCACTGAAGATTTAAACGGCTCAAAAATGTTAATTAAATGAAGAGATAGATAGAGAAAGATATAAATAGATAGATAGATATGAATGTAATGGTAGCATATTAAATAGCTGCGCGTGGCCTCTGAGCTCATCGCGTTACATAATCTGCATATCATAAGCTGCACAAAGGCTGACGGTAAACGGAACTGTATGGAATAAAGTTTAGTCCAGCACAATAATACAATAGCACTCTGTATCTACCTTGCCAGAGCTCATTACAGTTTTTAGTACACCGCGACCGCAGACAAGAGAGGACAGACGCAAATGCAACCACGGGCTAAATAAAAGCGTGGGAACAGTACTTATTAGGCTACATACACCAACTTCTGTTATGCTTATGACTACTATTTACACGCCGTCAGCACACTGTAAACAAACCTGCCCTGACACACTTACATATTCCTCATCAGAACTGGAATTATCTGGGAAACTGGCACTGGATTAACATTACTGAACCTGACTTACACTGGCTAACTAATTCTAACATCTGACCTGACTCGACTCATCTAAGCTAATACGTTTTATACTAATGACTGGCGTGGAGTTTCCGGCACCACACAGGATAGGCGGTGGCTGAAGAGGTAGGTGCTGGGCCCACATTCACCACGTGATGGACGACACGGGTTCGAATCCCCACCCTACCACTTCGGATTTTTCAGTCACCGCCGAGTGGCGTAAAACTACCCACATGCTGTCCTGAAGACCACCCATCAACCCGGACTCTAGAGGAAACCGTCCAAGAATCAAGAACGAGTTCCGGGGGGCAGCATGAGCCAAGAGAAGATGGCGCCACTATAAACACTTGCCTGCGCCATGACGGGCTGGGGCCGAATACCATCCAGGCCCCTCAAGCAAGCCTACCGGCGCAATAGGCAGAGACGTAAAAAAAAAAAAAAAAAAAAAAAAAAAAAAAAAAAAAAACTATTGGCATCATGAGCAGGAAGGAAGGAGGGAGGACAGCCTTATAACATCACTAATAACTACCAACGTGTGTGTGTATATTTCCACATCCTTCTCTAAAACACTTTTCATCCTCTGTTATTCGTTCCCTTCCCCTTCACTACACCATCTCCAGCCTCACGACCTTAGCATTACTTCGAGAGCCAGTGGAGGAAGGAGTCTATCAACGTGACTTTTTTTTTTATACATCAAAGGACACGGCTCAAGGGCAACAAAAAAAGTACACAAAAAAAAAGCCAACTATTCGCCGCTCCCATAAAAGATAAAGTAAAGAGTAGCCGAAAGAGAGGTCAATTTCGGGTGGAGAGGTGTCTTGATACACTCATCTTGTAAAAGGTCAAGTCATAGGCAGGAGGAAATACAGACAAAGGAAGGCTGTTCCAGAGTTTACCAGTGAAGGAGATGAGAGAATGGAGGTTAACTCTTGCATAAGTGGTTTGGACAGTATAGGGATGAGCATGAGTAGAAAGTCGTGTGCAGCGGGGCCGTGGGAGGGGGGGAGGTATGCAGTTAGCAAGTTCAGAAGAGCAGTCAGCATGAAAATATCGATACAAGATAGAAAGAGAGGCAACATGGCGGCGGAATTTAATATATATTTTCCCGTCTCCCCCTCACCCAGTTTTCTCCCGCTATTCACTCCCCTCCGCCTCCAGCGTCACCGGGTTATGTAAGGCCCAGAGATCATGCTAATCATAATGCTAACACCTGCTCACCTGCTCACCTTCCTGCCCACCTGCCGACCTACCTGCCTACCTGTCTCTACCTCTTCTCATTTCTATTTATTTACCTATTTGTCTACTTTCCTATTCGTTCCCTAATCTTCCCCTTCTCTACACCGTCTCCCTAAATTATAGCTTTACTTTTTCATGTCTTTCTCTTACGCACTTTTTTCCCTCTCGTCTCTTATTTGTGGCTTTACCTTTACACGTCTCTTCCTAACTTGTGGCTTTACCTTTACACGTCTCTTCCCAACTTGTGGCTTTACCTTTACACGTCTCTTCCCAACTTGTGGCTTTACCCTCCTATGCCTTTCCCTAACACCCTTCTCACCCTCTCTGTTCTTTGTTACTTTACCTTTACATGTCTTTCCCTCACTAGTGGCTTTACCTTTTCACGTCTTTCCCACATGCACTTTTCTCCACCTCTTATATTCCTTACTTAACCTTCCCTTCACCACACACTCCCCCTTGCAGCCCAGCCCTCCATCACACCCTTCCCAGCTCCCTCATTACCTCAGCATTACTTCATGAGCCAGCGGAGGGCCGTACGCAATCCCTAACACTGCCTACGTCTTTCCCTAACACTTTTCTACTCAGTTATTCCTTACCTTACCTCCCTCCTTCCTTACCTTCAATACTGTCTCCCGCCCTCCCTCATTACCTCAGCATTACTTCATGAGCCAGTGGGGGGCCGTAAGCAATCCCTAACACTGCTATTAAACGCCATCACCGCCGCCAGATCACCATTCAGCGCCCCGCCAGACAACAGACGGCGCCTGCCTCCCACATTATCACCTTCCCTGCAGCGCCTCCGCCAGCGCCATAACGTGCACGCCTTACGACCTATTGGCGCTGGCTGATTTTTATAGGCGGTGAGCAGATAAACAGATAAACAAGCGTAGAGAAGTAGAGGAATAAAATGAAGATAGACATAGACATACATATTTACAAAGATAGATACAGATAGATAGCAAGAGAGAATAAGATATAGATAGATAGATAGATGAAAGACTAATTCTTAAAGAGGAAAGCAAATAAACTATGATAATTATATATAAGTAGACGGATAAATACAGACAGAAACATATATACGGTACACATACATATATTTACAAAGATGGATAGACAGACAGACAGACAGACAGACAGACAGACAGACAGACAGACAGGCAGGTAGACAGACAGAATGAGGCTGGTAGAGTGTAGCCCTTAACGTACTACAACAAATATGGTCCTTAATGTAACTTAATTCACGTCAACTTCATCTCCAAGCCAAATGAACTCGAATGGCAGGTCCACCGCGACGCCCGACGCTGCCTCCCCTCGACCCGCCCCACCCCGCTCCGCTCCGCCACGCCCCGCCCCGCCCCGCCCTGCCCCACCCCGCTTTCCCTTGCCTTACCTTGCCTAGCCTTGCCCCGCCGGCCGCCTGCCAGTGCCCTTAAAACTATCTACTACTAACGGGGAGCATACGTCCGGGGGAGTGTTGCTTCGTTCACTCGCCGTACTCATGAAAACTGTATAGCTTGCCTAGACGGGATAGTGGCTCGTCTGAACCCCCCCCCCCCCCACACACACACACTTAACCCCCCCACACACACCCACCCTTCCCCCACCCCCAAACCCTTCCCTCTCACCCCCCATCCCCTTCACTCCCCTCACACGCCAGAAACATAACTCAGATTCAATTTAATATGCGACACCAAAAACGACATTTCTGGATCCCTGGGGAGCGAGATGCGACACACTACAGATGTGAGGCGCGGCCCGCTGCCCCCCGCCCCCTCCTCCTCTAACCTGCCTTCATTTATTCTGAGGGGAGGAGCGGGGGGGGGGGGGGGGTTAGTAGTTTTACCTATATATTTTTTTTCTAAAGGTCAGGTTAGATATGTCAGTGGATACTGAGGATTGATGTTATTTTTACCGGGGCTGCCCTACAGTTTTTTTTCTTCTTTTTCTTCTTCTTCTTCTTCTTCTTCTTTCTCCTACTCCTCTTCTTCTTTTCTTCCTGTACTTCTTCTTCTTCTTCTTCTTCTTCTTCCTCCTCCTCCTCCTCCTCCTCCTCCTCCAATTCATCATCAAATCCCATCTCACTACCCCAGCATCCTCACCACAATTCTTTCCACCACAGCACCACCACCACCACCACCACCGCCGCCCCTTACCTGGGCACTAAATCGTTGGTGTCGTCCAAGTCGCCACAAATACCCTTCCCAGGCTCGTCCATCCATCGACTAACCTGCAAGGAAGAAGAAATATTTTTTAGAGCGTGCCACGAGCCGTAAGAAGTGATGAGGTAATAGCAAGTTATCTAAGGTTATTATTATTATTATTATCATTATTAGTATTATGATCATTATTATTATTATTATTATTATCGGACACTGTATGCCGCCTCTTCATCCGCCCCCAAACACCTGAGACGCCGAGGAAGAGAAAATGCAGGTGAGAGCAACGAGAGAAGTAGAAAGAGGGCGAGATAATAAAGAAGTTAAAAGAAATGGAGGGACAGCAAGGCAGGGCAACAAATATCATGACGTCACAACCGTTTACCTGGTGTGACGTCATCTTAGTGCAGATAATGAGGCTCAGTTATACACAGGCATGACGTCACAACCGTTTACCTGGTGTGACGTCACCCTAGTGCAGGTGATGAGGCTCAGTTATACACAGGCATGACGTCACAATCGTTTACCTGGTGCGACGTCATCCTAGTGCAGGTAATGAGGCTCAGTTATACACAGGCATGACGTCACAACCGTTCAGTTGGAGTGACGTCATTATAGTGTAGGTAATTAGGCTCCGTGGTGCAGTGATTATCGTGCTTAGCTACGCTTCCGCGGCCACGGGTTCGATTCCCGGTCCGGGCAGTCGGCGTGAAACGGCTGTTCGTCTTCCCTTTCGGGCTGGTTGAAAATTGGGTGCCTGGGGAAACCTGGGGAAGGTAAACTGTGGTAACCCGGATTTCAGTCTGGCCCATACCCCGGGGTGATGGTTCTTCCCACATCAGGTTCCAAGGGCCAATGCGACGGAAATGAGCACCGAGGCCACGCGCAGCTTTACTGCATGCCCCCAACTGTACATTTACCTGTGCCCGGTGGTGGCGTCACGGCCCTGTACCTGGTGACTGTATCGGCCGACCGTTCTCCCTTATTCTCGGAAGGCCTCGCGGCAAAGGTTCTTATCGGTAGCCAGAAATGTAATCATGTCGAGTGTATAAAAGAGAATATTCATGAAGGCAGAAGTAATGTAAAAGTCCGTAAGCTTACCAGGTACAGCCATCGTGACACACCATTCCTGACCTCAACGAAGAAGGGAAGAAACAAACATAACGTAACAGAAGTAGGAAACATGGAAACATGGAAACATGGAAACATGGACTAGCAGGCAGCAGAAAGCCTGTTGGCTCATTACTAGGCTGCCTGCGTTCAGTGATTTAATCAATCCGTTTGCCATAGGAGTGGCTTGCAGGGAAGGATTAAAGCACTTGTGTACCTACTCTTGGGAACGTTCAGTTCACACCCGTTGCAGCAAAGTGGCGATCAATGCGTTTCTTGAAGGAGTTGATGGTCTCTGCGCTAACCACTTCTGCAGGAAGGCTGTTCCAGTGGCGAACAACTCTATTTGAGAAATAACTCCTGCCAATGTCGGTATTGCATCGCTTTGCTTGAATTGTTTTTCCGTTGTTTCTTGTTCTCAGGTTAGTTTGTAGCGTGAAGAGTTTGGAGTGATCAACGTTGCTGAGCTTGTTCAGGTACTTAAAGACTTGTATCATGTCTCCCCGCAGTCGTCTCTTTTCCAACGTGAAGAGGTTGAGTCGCTTGAGTCGTTCTTCATACGGTTTCGTCCTCAGTGATGGTATCATCTTCGTGGCGCGGCGCTGTACTCTCTCAAGTAATTCAATGTCTTTCCTGTAATTAGGAAACCAGAATTGCACGGCGTATTCCAGGTGGGGCCTTAACAGCGAATTATACAAGGATAACATAACTCCCGGCGTCTTGTATTCGAAGTTCCTCGATATGAACCGAAGCATTGTATTGGCTTTCTTACAGGCGGACTTGCAGTGTTTTGTTTGTTTCAAGTCACTGCTGATGGTGACCCCGAGGTCTCCTCTTGCACAACATGTAGTGGTTCGCCACCCATGTGGTATATGTGGTTGCTGTTTCTGGATCCGATATGCATTACTTTACATTTGGCAGTGTTGAAGGACATCTGCCATTTTTCTGACCACCGAGTGATCAGGCCCAGGTCTCTCTGGATAATTTCGCAGTCTGCCGTCGTGAGGGCCTTCCCACCCACCATTGTGTCGGCACATTTTGAAAGATTGGATTTAATCCTAGTTCTAGGTCGTTGATATATATGATGAAAAGTATGGGTCCCAGCACTGACCCTGTGGCACTCCACTTGTGACCGGGAGCCACTCGGAGGCCTGTCCGTTGAGTACAACTCGTTGTTTTCTTTCAGTGAGCCAGTCTTTGATCCACGCTGTCAGATCGTCGCCTAATCCCGCCGACTTAAGTTTCTTGAGGAGTCTTTCATGTGGCACTTTGTCAAAGGCTTTCTGAAAGTCTAGATATATAACATCACTGGGGATATGATTATCCCAGTTTTCATAGATACCTTGGAAGAAGTCCAATAAATTGGTTAAGCATGAGCGCTTGTTCCTGAAACCGTGCTGAGCATCGGAAATGATGTTGTTGTCTTCAAGGAACCTAACGAGTTTGTCTCTGATGATCTTCTCGAGGATTTTACCCGCCACTGAGGTCAAGCTGATTGGTCTGTAGTTTAGGGCCACACTTTTGTCTCCCTTTTTGTAGATCGGTGTTACGTTCGCTTGTTTCCAGTCTTTCGGGACTTTGTTTTGTTGTAGTGACTGATTGTAGATGGCGGTGAGTGGCTTGAGGATTTGCTGCTTGAGTTCCTTGAGCAGCCTGGGTGACAAGTCGTCGGGTCCGGTAGACTTGTTTGTCTCGAGTTTGTCTAGGTACTTTTTCACATTCCGTTCGTCGATTGTACCAATTTCTAGGGGAGTGATTCCCATCGGTGGGGAAGGGCGACGACGAGGAGGAGGAGGAGGGGAGAAGAAAATGAAGGAAAAATACCAACTCAATAACCCTGACGACGACAAACCACTCGTGACCTCAGCTAAGAAGAAAAACGAAAAAGAGAATGGACAAACATACCGCAACATAAGTAGGAAGAGGAGGAGAACGAGGAGGTGGAGGAAGATAAGTAAATGAAGGAGAAATACCAGCCACCCTACAACCCCCTCGACAACACACCACTTTCTGACCTCAACAAAGAAAGAAAGAACAAACACCAGCCACTCTACACTAACCCCAACTACAAACCACTCAAACACAAGCTTCTACAACCCCGACAAAGCACCCCAACACAAGCTTCTACAAATACGACAACCAGCTCCTCAAATACAAGGCTTCTGCAGCAACGACGAACCACTCCTGACCTCTACGAACATGAAGAAGAAGAAGAGCAACAAAGAACACGACAGCTACCGCCTCTACCGTCGACCAGCAACTTGAAACAACCCACACAATGAGCAGAACAAATTCAATCTGACACGGGACCCAGAGAACTAGACCCCATCAGCTGACAGGAGGAGGAGGAGGAAGACGAGGACAAGAACAAGAAGAAAAGAACGAGGAAGAGGATGACCACCGAGAACGAGGAGGAGGAGGACGAGGAGAGAGAGAGAAGAACAAAAAGAACGAGAAGGAGGAGGAGGAGGAGGAAGAAGAAAAAAGGAAGACGAAGAAAACCGGGAAGAACGAAAAGAACAAAAAGGAGGAAGACAAAGGCGAGAAGAAAGAGAAAAACGAAGAGGAGGAGGAACAGGAGGAGATGAAGAAAGGGGAAGACAAGGACGAGCAAGACGATGAGTAAGAGGATGAAGAAAAGAACGAAAACAAAGATCGAAGAGAAGAAGAGGAGGAACGGCAAGGAACGTAGGGAATGACAGGCGGGAAGTGACGCGGAGAAGTGGATGGGATTAACGGCCATAGTGTTAGACTTCCCATTCCCATCCCATCCCCATCCCTTACCCGTGGCCATAACCCGTAGTGTTAAGCGTTCCCATGTGGTTGGGGTTGCTTTACGTTACCCCGTGAGGGTGCGGATGGGGTGGAAAAAGTGTTGACTCCGCGGGGCAGAGAGCAGGACATCTTAAGCTTTTCCTTCGTATATTTCATGAGTAAATAGTGTTCTATTTGTTATTATAGAAGGACATATATTGAAAAGTATCAGAATATTTGTATGACTGATATTATATCGCAAACTTTGCTAAAGTTACTATATATTTTTTAGTGTGTAAAGACTCTGGTGTTTCCATGTGATTGTAAACGTACAGTTATTCCTGAAGATTCATTTATAATTGTCCCCAAGAATGGCAAAAGACGGCAGATTGATGACTAAATATGACATTATTATG
Source organism: Eriocheir sinensis (assembly GCF_024679095.1). Classification (NCBI taxonomy): domain Eukaryota; kingdom Metazoa; phylum Arthropoda; class Malacostraca; order Decapoda; family Varunidae; genus Eriocheir; species Eriocheir sinensis. Next base: position 3,794,691 of record NC_066528.1, read on the forward strand.
GGAATACTTAACATATACCATAAAAAAGGGCATTTCTTGGCGACCACCTTGATTTAAGACAAAAATGCCATAAATGACATGACCTGGCAACCCCGGTGTTGCTGCCCAGGTGTGTGACGAGTTATGGATACCAACCTGTCTCATAAATTAACTTACCCGCGTTACTTGTTATTTACTTGTAGACCAACAACGCTATTGTTTTGTTTTATGATATATAATGTATATGAATACAATGGTCTGTGAAAAATGCACTATTTATCTCGTTTTCTGTAATTATTGGTTTGAAAGTGCTGCCAACATTATTATGACCTGCGGGTTGGTCTTGTCTGGCCCGCCGGGGACGGGGAGAGGATGGGGCGGTTTACACATACCCTAGACCCGCGTATAGGGATGGGGACGGAAAGGGAATGGGGAAGATTAATACTGCGGTCGTAAGGGCTGTCCATGCTGGCAGGAAGGGCGGGGCGACACGTGATGACTAAGAGGAGGAGGAGGAAGGAAGAACTTCGAAAAAAACAAAAAAACATAAACAAAAACAAAAACAAAAAAAAGGCAGAAAGATGAGGAAGAGGAGGAGGAGGAGGAGGAGGAGGAGGAGGAGGATGGGGGTGATGAGAAGTGAGTGGGCTGGAGTATACACAACAACGGGGTGGTGGTGATGGTGGTGGTGGTGGTGATGGTGGTAGTGGTGATGGTGGTGGTGGTGATGGTGGTGGTGGTGATGGTGGTAATGGTGGTGGTGGTGGTGATGGGACTGATTGTGGTGAGGACGCTGTGGCAGTGAGACGAGACTTGATGATGATGAAGTGGAGGAGGAGGAGGAGGAGGAGGAGGAGAAAGAAACAGAAGAGGAAGGAAAAAACTAGAAAAATGTGCTAAATAGAAAGAAAACAAAACGAAAACAGAAATGCATAAAAACGAAGGAGGAGGAGGAGGAGAAACATTGGAGGAAGGAAAAAATAAAGATAAAAAAAATATAAAAAAAGCAGAAAACAAAGAAG
>NC_066528.1:3798191-3913709 GCF_024679095.1 Eriocheir sinensis
TGCGTCTAAACTGTCTCCATGGCATTCTTGGGTACATTCTGCGCCTGTTCTTGGGTACATTCTGCATCAGTATTCTTCTCACCCTTATCTAAACATCGCCTCCGGGCCGCAGGGAACTGAACAGCCGAACGGGAAATATTCATTGGTGGTCGTCTGGTCCAATTAGGGTGAGGGGCGAGGTGACTTCCTGGCCTGAGCTCTCATTGTTGATCTTCCAAGGGGGGTGAAGGGGAGAGGGGGTAGGAAGGTCTTTAGTGCCTGTCAGAGCATCATCGTCCCTTCACCAGGCACGCTACACAGGGCTGGGACGCGGCGAGCCAGCCAACAGAACGTAAAGCATTTTCCAAAGAGGAGTGTGGCTACGAGACAGTCCACGCGATAGTACCGTATGTAGTGCCGTGTGAAGACTTGGAACCCGCGTGCAGACTCCTTTACTCAATAACAAACATGGGACGCGATGAACCAGGCATTAGAACGCAGGCACTATAAACATTCAAAACCGGCCCACTCACCTCTCATTACCCCATCCTCCTCCTCTTCCTCCTCCTCGTCCTTCTCTTTTTGCCTTTTTTTTTTTTTCTTAATATTTTTTTCGACGTTTTCCTTCCTCCTCCTCCTCCTCCTCTTCTTTCTTTCGTTTCTAGCACCTTTCTTTTTTTGTTTGTCTTTTCTCCTTTCTTTTATCAAACATTCCAGGCGATAGGTACTGCTGCGTGGAGATCTACAGCCAGGGTATTGACTCCTCACACAAGAGCGAGGCCGGTGGAGGGCTGGACGAGGTGCTGGTGATGTGACAGACGCCTTGATGAGCGGCGGAAAATAGCTGCAACCACTCGTATCGGCGACCCCTGCCTGACCTTTGCTGGGAATGCGTCCTGGAGGCAAATCGGCGCCTCCGCACAATGGACGATTTTCCGAGAAGACTCAAAGCGACGACGGACTAATATGAAAAGCAAATGTAAAGTGTAAGAGAAAAATAAAAACAATAAATGATGAATGGCAAAAATAAAAGGCATCGAAGCAACATCGAACAGGTATGAAAAGCAGAAATAAAAGTGTAACAGAAATATATAGTTAACAAATGATACATGACAAAATAAAAGAATCATGACTACGAGGAACAGGTATGAAAAACAAATATAAAAGAGAAACAAACAAAGGAATTATTCATAAACACAAACAATATATGAAAAACAAAAGCAACACATCTAACACAAGCCAATATGTGAAGCAAATATTAAAAGAGGAAAAAAATATAAAGGAGTTAACAATAGACACAAAACAAATGACAAAACAGAACAATCATGGCTACGACGAACAGGTGCGAAAAACAAATATATAAGTGTAGCAGACAGATAATTAATTACATACACAACAGCATCAAAGACAACACACAATCCCAGGGTCCGACGCCAGGCAATAACAAACACATGCAGTAATCAATTAAGTAAGACCCGTATTCAGAGACGCTTCCACCTCTCACATCAACTATTCCCAAAGGCCGAAGAGGAGACTGATCGAGTTATAATGAGTGTTTCTTTACATTCATTGTGCAAAAGCCTTGTCAAACTACCACCAGACTCACAAAACAACCTCTGGAAATGCCCACACACACCCCTTCGACAGCTTATCCAAATGTGTGTGCTTGGACGCCGCAATGTTTTTGAATATGCCACTACGACTAAGGTCCAACGCCAGCCAGGGTCGTGCGTGCTCACTCAAGGTAGAGAGAGGCGCCGCTTTGACACCCAAGCCGAGCACAGCCACAGCCTCTCCTCCTGTTCTAAGACGCCTCACAACACTAATCGTGAACCTTCTCTTTCATCCTCTCTCGCCGCCTAACTCTGGCCGGTGCACGGATACGAGGTGGCAGGAAGGAAAGGAATTAAAGGGGTAGGTGGAGGGAAGAAAGGGAGGTTAGGAAGGAGTATAAGTGGAGGGAAGAAAACCAAGAGAAGGCGGGGAGGAGGGTCGAGCTCAAGAAGGAAGGTAAGGAAGGGGTGGGTGCGACACGCTAGTGGTTAAAGTTTGCAAGACTTTGTGACGCTCCTCGGACGTGTGCCGCGGCGGGACGGGGAAAACTAATTACAGTGTGTGTGTGTGTGTGTGTGTGTGTGTGTGTGTGTGTGTGTTTGATCCTACTTCTCTTTTACTCTCACATTTTAGGTTTCCATCTTTTCTTTCTTTCTATTCCTTCTTTTTTCGCTCTTCCTTATTCTGAATGTGTGTGTGTGTGTGTGTGTGTGTGTGTGGGAGAGAGAGACAGAGGGAGACAGACAGCGACATACAGAGAGAAAGAGAGCCAGGAGGTGAAGGTCTCCACGAACATTGCACTCGCTTGCTTGAAAACACATAAATAATTCCTTTCTTTCCAGCGCGGCGACAACGAAGAGAGACCGGTCAACAAGGCGGTGAAAAATAAATTAATAAATAAATGAATAAACGAGAGGACAAACGGACACTACAAACACTTAGACCCATTGCAAAACAATTAAACTTCACCTTCCCTTAAAAAAAGCTTGTATCAACTGGAGAGACAGACAGATAGACAGACACAAAGACATACTTATTTTTTGCCCTTGAACTGATTCCTTTCGGCCACTCCTCTGAACGCTTTTCTATAGGAGCAGTGACTAGCGGGCTTTTGTTCATTATTGTTTCCTTTTTTTTGCCCTTGAGGTGTTTCCTTTGCTGTAATAAAAATAAAAAAAAGCGGTGCAATAAAAATAGAAATAGATAAATTAATGTAAAGAACAGAGGCTGCACTTCCAACACCTAACACTGCACTGACCACACGCAAAACAGACAAGCTTCCTCACCATGACCCAGAAACAAAAATAAACGAAAACAAAACAAAACTATGAGTCGGGATTCTGAGCGTATACAGGTTAACGTATGAGTCTTACAACAAATAAATAGATAAATAAAAAAATAATAAATATAAACTCGAGGGGACAGACGAATACTTCCAAACACTTAACAGCAAATGCAATACAATTAGACTTTATACAGAGAGAGAGAGAGAGAGAGAGAGAGAGAGAGAGAGAGAGAGAGAGAGAGAGAGAGAGAGAGAGAGAGAGAGAGAGAGAGAGAGAGAGAGAGAGAGAGAGAGAGAGAGAGAGAGAGAGAGAGAGAGAGAGAGAGAGAGAGAGAGAGAGAGAGAGAGAGAGAGAGAGAGAGAGAGAGAGAGAGAGAGAGAGAGAGAGAGAGAGAGAGAGAGAGAGAGAGAGAGAGAGAGAGAGAGAGAGAGAGAGAGAGAGAGAGAGAGAGAGAGAGAGAGAGAGAGAGAGAGAGAGAGAGAGAGAGAGAGAGAGAGAGAGAGAGAGAGAGAGAGAGAGAGAGAGAGAGAGAGAGAGAGAGAGAGAGAGAGAGAGAGAGAGAGAGAGAGAGAGAGAGAGAGAGAGAGAGAGAGAGAGAGAGAGAGAGAGAGAGAGAGAGAGAGAGAGAGAGAGAGAGAGAGAGAGAGAGAGAGAGAGAGAGAGAGAGAGAGAGAGAGAGAGAGAGAGAGAGAGAGAGAGAGAGAGAGAGAGAGAGAGAGAGAACAAGTCTGCACTCTGGTCGTGTACAACATAACGCTCCCGTAACCCAGTCTTGAAATAGAAAGAAAAAGTTAATCCCCTCCGCGGCGGACGGCGGCGATGAATAACCCAGCGGCCGGGGGCGGAGGGCAGAATGGGGGCAGGGACGGGGCGAGCGGGGAGAGGGAGGGAAAGAGGGAGGGAGGAAAGGAGGGAGCAGCGGGGAGAGGAGGCTAGGGAGGGGAGGGGGGGAGCTTCACACGGGAAGGTCAAATCACTACTACATAAATGATGAGATAGTCAGCGGTCGTCCATTAACTAGGCGACCCACGACCCCGCCTGACCCCGCCCCGACCCGCCCCACCCCGCCCCGACCAGCAACCCAGCTCACGGCACATGATAATACCACACACACACACACACACACTAAGGTGGCAATCAGACCGCCTGCCGCAACGGGCGTGAGCCAGTCCATCACTCCACACGTAATGGCTATATCTAAGAGCCCTTCCCTAAGCACTAAAAAACAGAAACAAAAGCTTCACCTTCATATATTTCAGTAATAAATATGGAATAAAATTACGAATATTTGGAATACACATGTGAAGCTTAACACTCTTTAGAGCTCTGTAAATTCCAGCTTAACGTTCTTTCCTATTCGACCTTTGTAATTCTGCAGCTTAACTTCAGCATTCCAAGCCAAGGAAACACTAGGAGTAACAGGTTCGTCCCCCGGCGTGAAGGGACCCAATCGTGGCCGCGGCGATCATCGTATCAACAAGGCGCCGCCAGCATAATTATCCCTGATGACACCAGTTACAGCTTACGACGAGACAGAGTGAACGGACTTGATGCGGCAACAGTTAATCGCATTATTTCGGCGCCAATATTCCTTCAACGCCCCCCCCACCCCCATCACCCTACCACCCCCACACAACCCATCCCATCCATCCCTCCAACGAACCCCCCCCATCACCCTACCAACCCACACACCGTACCTACTCACCCCATCCATCCCTCCAACGACCCCCCCATCACCCTACCACCCCACACACCGTACCTACCCCCTCCATCCATCCCTCCAACGCCCCCCCCATCACCCTACCGCACCACACACCGTACCTACCCACCCCATCCATCCCTCCAACACCCCCCCCATCACCCTACCAACCCATACACCGTACCTACCCACCCCATCCATCCCTCCAACACCCACCCCATCACCCTACCATCAAGGAGCGTAAGCAACAGAAGCCCCGAAGTCTTCCTCAAACTATATTTAGCATTAGTTAGACCTCATCTTGATTATGCGGTTCAGTTCTGGTCACCTTACTATAGAATGGATATCAAAATGTTAGAATCGGTGCAGAGGAGGATGACTAAGATGATTCAGGGGTTGAGAAACTTGCCATACGAGGGAAGACTCAAACAGTTAAACTTGCATTCTCTAGAAAGGCGAAGGGTGCGTGGAGACATGATCGAGGTTTATAAATGGATGAAGGGCTTTAATAAGGGAGACATTCATAAGGTTTTGTTGGTAAGAGAACCGGGTAGGACACGAAGTAATGGGTTTAAACTGGATAAATTCAGATTCAACAGGGACATAGGCAAAAAATTGGTTTACTAACAGGGTGGTTGATGAATGGAATAGGCTTAGCAGTCATGTGGTGAGTGCCAATACAATTGTCACATTCAAAAATAGACTAGATAAATTCATGGACAGCGATATTAGGTGGGGTTAGATACACGGGAGCTTAGGGTCAAAGGAGCTGCCTCGTACAGGTCTCCCGGCCTCTTGTAGACTCCTGCTACCGACGAAGATTGTTTATCACCTCAACCGCCGGAGGTTAGAAGGACCGAAAAGATGTTAAGTGGCGTGCTCATCGTAGAAAGTGACATTTTACGCACAATTGAAAAGATTAAAGTAAGCAAAGCTCCTGGTCCAGACAAAATTACCCCTAGGGTCTTAAAAGAAATCAAACATCAAATTTGTAAACCGCTCTCCATCATATTCAATAAATCTTTAACAGCTGGAAAAGTTCCGTCGGATTGGAAACTTGCAAATGTCACACCAATTTTCAAAAAGGGGGACAAGTCTCATCCAGGAAACTATCGACCAATTAGCCTGACATCTATTGTTTGTAAGTTAATGGAGACTATCATTCGCGACAATATGGTGAAATTCTTCGAAGAAAATAATATAATAAATAATTCGCAACATGGCTTCCGTAGTAAACGTTCGTGTTTGACTAACTTACTTGATTTTTTTCACTATATTTTTGAGGTGTTCGATGAAAGCAGATCAGTAGATATCATATATCTGGATTTTCAAAAGGCATTTGATAAGGTCCCCCACCAACGATTGCTCAGCAAACTACTGGCGCACGGTATCTCGGGTAACATTCACAATTGGCTTGCGGACTGGCTCTCTGAGCGGAAACAGAGAGTAGTTCTAAACGGTGTTACATCTAACTGGCTCGATGTCAAAAGCGGCGTACCTCAAGGATCAGTGCTTGGCCCCATGCTCTTCTTAATTTATGTTAATGATATCGATGATGGGCTCATTTGCAAAGTATCAAAATTTGCTGATGACACAAAAATTGCTAGTAAAGTAACTGCGATACTCGACGAAGAAGCTTTACAATCAGATATAGATCGACTTGCACGTTGGGCTAATCAATGGCAAATGAAATTTAACGTTGAGAAATGTAAAGTGTTGCACATCGGAAAAAATAACAATTGCGTTCGGTACGTAATGAATGGCCAACAACTTTCTGCAGTAAGTAAAGAAAAGGATCTTGGAATCACTATATCAAGCGATTTAAAGCCCGGTCAGCATTGTTCAGAGGTAGTTAAAACTGCAAACAAATTGGTTGGCTTCATCGGACGAGTCTTTAATAATAAATCGGAAAAAGTAATATTAAAACTGTATAATTCGTTGGTTCGACCCCGTCTAGAGTACTGTGTACAGTTCTGGTCTCCCTACTACAGAAAAGACATAGAAAAGTTGGAACGGGTCCAACGAAGAGTAACAAAGATGATTCCTAGGTTGAGAAATTTGTCATATGAACAAAGGCTTAAAGAAGTAAATTTATTCAGCCTATCAAAACGAAGAATGCGAGGCGATCTAATAGAAGTGTTTAAAATGTTCAAAGGATTCAGTGATATTAATGCGGAAGATTACTTTACAATTGATCGATCAAATAGAACAAGAAGAAATCACAATTTGAAGATAAGTGGTAAAAGATTCTCGTCGCACGAAGCTAAACACTTCTTCTTCAATCGAGTTGTCTCTCTACCTTGTGATGTCGTTGATAGTACAACAGTTACGGCCTTCAAGAATAGATTAGACAAGTGTTTTGAATCCAACCAGCAACTAAGATATTACTCATTGTCGTAATAACGTTAAGTTCTTTCGAATACTGGTGTCCTTGTCCGCTTTTATTGCCCGGTTAGTGGTAGCAGTAATGGTAGTTCTTTCCTCTTTCCTACATAAATTCCATGCAGTTTTTCCATGCTGCATGGTTCTTTTTCCTTTCCTGCCAGCTTTGGCTGGAGGGATGGGGGGGTGGGGAGGAGCCTTCGCCTTTGCTGTCCTTCATCTTCCACCTTTGATTAGATAGTTAGTGTAGCTTGTCACAAACAACCTCGAAAGGACCAGCAGGTCTACTGTTGTTTGTTCTTCCTTTGTGTTCCTTTGTGTTCCTTTGTGTTCTTATGTTCTTATGTAACCCATACACCGTACCTACCCACCCCATCCATCCCTCCAGCACCCCCCCATCACCCTACCAACCCACACACCGTACCTACCCACCCCATCCCACCCACGCGTCCCCCGTCGTCCTATGTATCTGTTGCGGTGTGGGCGAGAGGTAACAAACAATAGCGTGATGCAGGACCTGGTTATTGTTTTCAAGAGGTAAGTGTCGCGAGTATTCACTCAGTTCTTGCTTGGCGCACTTTATTCTGGTATTAGAGTCAGCAAAAGTAACTTCAAAAGGCGTGGCGCACTTCTTTGAGATATTAGAAAGTTACGAAACTGGAACTGATAAAAAAAAAAAAAATTTCCTTTAAAGTTAGCAAATCACGAAAAGTTTTTTTTATTATAATCATCTAAAAACTCCAGGACAGCCTCATAAAAATAAACAATATAATTTAAAAACATAACTAACACTAAATAAACATTCTAAACACCGTGATTGCAGTAAAATATTCACTCTAACAAGTTATTATGCAAATCATATAATAACAAATGCAGAGTGTTTCCTTAAAAAGCTTATATTAATTAGATACACACTTAACATTGAAGGAAATCATCGAAAAAAGGCAGAAAATAAAAAAAAAGCTTATAATAACTTACGAGACATAACCACCCATACAGGAAACAAGTCAGGCTGTTCTAAATAAATAAAAAAAATCATAAAAATTCGAGCCAAATAACCCTAGAAGACCATCCCTGACACCGTGCTTCCCTCCTTACATTACTAATTGACACGATTCGACTAATGAGGCAGAGAGGAAAGTTTAAAAAAAATCATCGCAGGTCATTTTTCTTCATGGCCGGGAAGGAGTCGTGCGAGGAGTCAGCGGCAAGTTAGCATTTCAACTTTTAAACTTATTGAGAGTCTGGAAACTTGTCTGATTCGAGAGAGAGAGAGAGAGAGAGAGAGAGAGAGAGAGAGAGAGAGAGAGAGAGAGAGAGAGAGAGAGAGAGAGAGAGAGAGAGAGAGAGAGAGAGAGAGAGAGAGAGAGAGAGAGAGATAGAAATTGAAAATAATAAGGAAAAGGGAAAGGAAAAGAAGAAAAGGGAAAAGAAAAAAAGGACAGGAAAAAATAAAAATAAAGAAAGAAAAGGAAACAGAGAGAGAGAGAGAGAGAGAGAGAGAGAGAGAGAGAGAGAGAGAGAGAGAGAGAATGAAAACATTAATATTCTGAGTTTATATTACATTTTCTCCATTTTTCATTCATGTGTGTGTGTGTGTGTGTGTGTGTGTGTGTGTGTGTGTGTGTGTGTGTGTGTGTGTGTGTGTGTGTGTGTGTGTGTGTAAATGGAGAATAAATAGAACTAGATTATTTTACGAGAGAGAGAGAGAGAGAGAGAGAGAGAGAGAGAGAGAGAGAGAGAGAGAGAGAGAGAGAGAGAGAGAGAGAGAGAGAGAGAGAGAGAGAGAGAGAGAGAGAGAGAGAGAGAGAGAGAGAGAGAGAGAGAGAGAGAGATATCACTCTTCCCATATAACTTTTTTCAGTCATTAAATTCTCAATTCTCTTACACTTTTATCTTCCTTCTCCAATGCTCGCGAAATAAAGATAGATAGATTGATAGATAAATAGATAGATAGATAAATAGATAGATAGATAGATAAATAGATAGATAGATAGATAGATAGAGACAATACAGTACAGGTCCAATAAGCCTCGAACTACCATTATTAACTACCCACTCCCGTTACCTCAATCTTCCTCTTCTAGTGTTACCTTCTCCCTTGCGTCCTTCATCATCCCCAGATCGGCGGCGGAATCAGTGACGGCCACACAATCGCCGATCACTTTACGCCTCAGCCGCTCTCTAGAACACCAGCGAAACCGACACGAAACCAATCAAAAGTTCTCTACCGTTACCTATATCGCCTCTTATATTCCTCTCGCGTTACATCACAATCACCACGTTGCAAGTATTTTTCTTTATATAATTTCGTTTCCCTCTTCGTTTGTTTCCTTTAGCGTGAAAAAGTGACAAAAGAAAGGATGCTCGCTGGGCCCTCATGACAACCTAAACCATCAGTTATTCTTAAAAGGGAAAGCCTCTGTATAATATATACTGGAAAGACCTGCATGTATTACCACTGCTTGATGAGGAGAACTGAAGTATAATTATAAAATGGTAGCATTGTCTTATAGCGCTTATCGAGTGTGTGTTGTTTTGCCTCATATAAGCTAAGAAATTGAACAGATTACGCATTTTTTTGTATCATATCCACAAGAAGTATTGCGTCAGATTATACACGAAAGGAAGTACTGCGTCATCATGATCAACTAACGCCCTCAATACCATTTAGTCGACGCTTAACGCTCTCGCCATCACCATTCGGCGCCGTATTTCCAGCACGCAACTATTAGCCAATGCAATGACGCGTGCAGGGCCAGCCAGCCAGCCGACAACCTTCCCGCTGCCGTATAACCCTGGACGCGAGACTTGAGTAACTTAGCGCTGATTGGACCGTGTAGAGGCCAAGCACCCTACCCCAGCCATTGCCGCGTCCAGCTGATGGGGAAAGTACGGCCACTAGCGTGACGACGGTAAAGACTTCCTGGCAGCGGCCTTAACTTGCCTTTTGAGACGGCGACATGCACGCACATACACGGGCGACACACACACACACACACACACACACACACACACACACACACACACACACACACACACACACACACACACACACAGGCATCAGAAAATCATGAAGTCTTATAGATATGAACACGAAAAACTATATTGTCACACACACACACACACACACACACACACACACACACACACACACACACACACACACACACACACACCTCTCTCTCTCTCTCTCTCTCTCTCTCTCTCTCTCTCTCTCTCTCTCTCTCTCTCAAGATTTACCTCCCTCCGCCAACTCCTTTAAAACTTCCCGAAGCTCTCAACGCCCAGATCCAAATACTGAAGAAGATCAATGAGGCTTCCCATGATTCCCTGATGATCACTTTTCCCTCCTCCTACTCCTCCTCCTCCTCCACTTTTCTTCTTCTTCTTGGGGCCTTCTTACTAAGTACCCCCGGGGATTGTTGCAAGATACCGCCGGGGGAAAGAAAAACAGATGAGAGGGAAAAAGAGAGAGAGGCGGATGAGAGGAGGGACTGCTGGAGAGAGAAAGAAAGAAAAAGAAAGATAAAGAAGGAAAGAAAAAAAGATTGAGAAAAGGAAAGAAAAAAAGGAAATAAGGGGAGAGGAATCACAGGAGTTAAGGGTGAGAGTGAAAGGAAGAAAGAAAAAGAAAGAAAAAGAAAGATTAAGAAAAGGAAAGAAAAAAAGGAAAAAAGGGGAGGGGAATCACAGGAGTTAAGGATGTGAGTGAAAGGAAGAAAGAAAAAGAAAGAGAGAAGAAATAAAAAATAAAGAAAAAGAAAGTCAGACGGACAGACAGATAGACACGATTTTAAGCCAATCATTGAGAGTATTTGCTAGGATCTTAACTAACCTAACCTAACCTAACCTAATCTACCGAAAAAAAAAGTTAAGAAAAAAATAGAAAAGAATTGAATTGAAGGAAGAGGAAGGAGAGGGAAGAGAAAAATGGGGAAGGGAAGGAAAGAAAAGGAGAAAGAGAAAGGAAAGAGAAAGAAATTAAAGGCATCCAGAATCCGTTCCGTTTCCATATAACATCTCCCGTGCATTGCTACAGAACTTTCTCTATTAACGCAGCCATTATCGTCATTGTCATTAGTGTTAGTATCATCATCATCACTGACTTCCCCTAATTAGCTAATGCGGCGGCCTTAATTAATCGGAATAATATTATCCGTCCATCACAGTCATATGCATTAGTAATTTAAATAATGTTGGAACATTTTTTTTTATCTATAGACTGATTTTTATTTGATTTTTTTATTTATTTATTTTATTTTCTATCTATTTATTATTTACATTTATTCTTCCTAACTCTTCTTTCCTTTTGTAGTTTTTTTTATTATTTATTTTTAGTTTTTGTTTTATATTTTTTCATTTATTCACCTATTTTTATCTTTTTTTCTATTTTCATTTTATTTATTTTTTATTACCTTTATTTATTCTTCCTCACGTCTGTTTCCGATTTTTTTTTTTTCACTTACAAGACTTTTTGGTATAATCTTGTTTTTTGCCATTCGATTTATACACCCACAGCTCTCACACACACAAACACACACTCTCTCACAACTCTCTCTCCCCACACACACACACACACACTCCCAGAAATACGACAATGGGAAGATCAAACCATAAAAAGTGAAGGAAAAAAGAAAGAAAAAAGAGAAACAGATGGAGATGAAGCCATGATGAAACGACGCACCTGTTAAAGAGATAAGCGGAGAGAGAGAAAAGGCAGGAGATGGACGCGGAAGGGAACGGATAAGGGAAAGAAAACTGTTATCTATATGTCGAAGGAAAGACCACTGATAAATGTACAAAGAAGAGTAAATGAAAAAGAAGAATAAATATGTGAAAGGAGAAAGAAAATGACAGATAGACAGAGACAGACAGAAAGATAGATAAATAGGGAGAGAGAGAGAGAGAGAGAGAGAGAGAGAGAGAGAGAGAGAGAGAGAGAGAGAGAGAGAGAGAGAGAGAGAGAGAGAGAGAGAGAGAGAGAGAGAGAGAGAGAGAGAGAGAGAGAGAGAGAGAGAGAGAGAGAGAGAGAGAGAGAGAGAGAGAGAGAGAGAGAGAGAGAGAGAGAGAGAGAGAGAGAGAGAGAGAGAGAGAGAGAGAGAGAGAGAGAGAGAGAGAGAGAGAGTGCAAAAATACTACCAGCTTTAAAAGAAAAATATGAGGCCGAGGAAATATAATAAATAAATGCTTTCATCGGGAGCCGCCATTACGGAAAAGGGAGATAAAAGAGGCGGAACAGAAAAGGGCGGAACAGGGCACCACCTCCACCTATGACTTCTTTTTCTCAGTAAGACATATTAAAGAAAAATGGAAGAACAAATAAAGGAATTAAAAAAATATATACAACCAGTAACTCTGGAAGAAATTGAAGACAGAAAAAACTTAATCACAACAATATGGAACAGAAGAAAAGAGAAAAATGAACAAAACTAAAAGACACAACAACGCCACTCAACGATCAAGAATCAAGAGTAAGTCATAAGTGGGAGCCGTTACAAAGGCAATCCCACGCCCACTACTGGACTGGACACAGGAACACATACAAGGCCATAAAAACATTAGAAGGAAAAGGAATTGGAAAACGAAAATAAAGGGAAAAGGAAAAAGAAAAATTAACAGAAAAGAAAATAATAATGATGAAAAACTATAGAGATGAATACACCATCACCACCTATGACTTCCTTTTTTTCAATTAGACATATTAAAGAAAAATGGAAGAGCAAATAAAGAAAATATAAGAAAATATACTTAAGAACACATTCAAGGTCATGAAAACATTAGAAGGAAAATGAATTGAAAAACGAAAATAAAGGGAATAGGAAAAGGAAAAGGGAAAATTTCGAGAAAATAAAATAATAATGATGAAAAACTATAGAGAAGAATATACCGTTAAGGACGCAAAGAAACTAGAAGGGGACGGAAATAACGTAAGCTTGTAAAAAGTAAAGGGAAAGTAAAAGGAAATTGAAGAGGAAAAAAAAGGAAACTAAAATGAAAAGGAAGATAAATGCTGAGAAAATACACAGGACACAATTAAGGACACTAGAATAGGCAGACATAACGTAACCTGTAAAAAAAAAAAAAAGAAAGAAAAAACAGGAAAAGAAAATTAAGAAATATAAAAGAAATTGCGAAACAAGTAACGAAGAAACAAAAAAAGTGAGAAGGAACAACGAAAAACAGTCAGAAAAAAAACAGGAAAAAACAGAAAAAAAGAAAGACGAAAAACAGACAAAACCGGAAAAAAACAAAAAAAAAGGAAAACTAAAAACAGAAAAAAACGAAACTAAAAAGAGACACGAAAAAACAGGAAAAGCGAAAAAACGAAAAAAAACAAAAAAACGAAAAAAACACGAACCGAAGAAACCAAAAAAAAAAAATGTAGAAACCCGAAAAAGCGAAGCGAAAAACAAGATAATAAAAAACATGAAAAACAAAACTAAAAACAAACACAATAAAACACGAGCAACAGACGTACAAGATAATCCAATTTATTAACCCCAAAAAACACCTTCCGGGAAAATTTACAAAAAAAAACAAAGAACGATGAAAACGAAGTGTAAATAAGATTATCATGGCCAACGGAAGAGGAGGAGGAGAAGGAGGAGGAGGAGGAGGAAGAAGAGTATGAAACAAAAACTAAATGAATAAAAGAAAATAACGAAGAATAAAATAACCAGAAACGAGAACACGAATAGGAAACAGGAGGAGGAGGAGGAGGAGGAGGAGAGGAAGAAGAATATGAAACAAAAACTAAATGAATAAAAGAAAATAACGAAGAACAAAATAACAAGAAACGAGAACATGAATAGGAAACAGGAGGAGGAGGAAGAGGAGGAGGAGAAAAGAGCTAGAGAAAGAGCAGAGGGAGGAGGAAGAGCGGGAAGGAGAATAAGGAGGAGGAGGAAGAAGAGGGTTAGCACTGCAGAAGGAAGAGGAGGAGGAGGAGGAGGAAGCGCAAGAAAGCAGAGGAGCAGCGGCCGCCAGCACCTTAATGGTGGAGGACACGTGAATATTTATCTCTCTTCTTCCTCTCGCATCATCATTTACTCAAACTCATCGCGATTCCCACGTTCCTGATCCTTCTCACGGCCACGTCACATACCTTGCAACGCGCCGCCAGCATCGCCGCGCGGCACAAAGCACGCACGCCATCACTCTGCTCACCTTTTGGGTCGTATTATAAAACATTTCGTCGCCCAAAAACACATATTTGACAAGGCTTTCGTAGGAGTTGTGGGCATTTCCAGGAGTAGTTTTATGACCCTAGTGGTAGTTTGACCCTTCTGCACCATGAACCTGAAGAAACACTCATTAGAACCCGACTGACCCCTCTTTGACCTTTAGAAATAGCTGATGTGAGAAGCGAAAGTGTTTTATAATACCGACCTTTTATGTCCATCGCTCAGACCCAGACGCCTCCCGCTGCTGAGAACGGGATGACATGAACGAGCGCACTCCCATTAAGGCACCGGACGCGGATATTAAGCAAATGATGAAAGAAAACCATTCCAGCGTGATAAAAGAGATAATGCGAGGCTATGAAGCATTACCAAACCAGCGGCATGGACTGTTCACGCACTCCCAGCATCCCAAGCGAGTGTGTGAGGTGAGCGGGAACCCGGAAGCGATGGTCCAACACTCCGCCTCACCGCTCAGTATTACAAACCCTTCACCATTAGCGATCAGCGGCGGGCATTGAAAAACACTGCCCGCCGCTGATGCCGACAGACCAAAGAGTGCAGAAAAAGAAAGAAGAAATGAAAGTGAAAGAAAAAGAGAAAAGAAAGTGAAGTGCAGAAAGAATATGTAATTAGAACCCACTGCGAATACGTAAATCTTTCCCGATCATCTTTATCACGAGTCGGTGTGAGCTTCAAAAGGCCAAAATTGTGTTCCCGCATGTGGTTATAGATGTTGATATACACTGACTGGAATGGCGAGGAATACTTAATGCTGGTGTGAATATTATTTGTGTGTGTTTGTTCTCTCTCTCTCTCTCTCTCTCTCTCTCTCTCTCTCTCTCTCTCTCTCTCTCTCTCTCTAAATCAAACGATACAATCCTAAACAATCTACAATGGCCAGGTTGTCTACCCAGCAACTGATACTAAAGAGATTGTCTGCAAAGTTCTTCAAAAGTGTTCCCTTAGATATGAATCCCAAACACTATACAAGAAATGCAGTATTTAGTACAGTCTTCAGTTTAGTCTTTAATATTTGGTCTTGAAGCTGACAAACCCGTAGCATCGAACTGTGAAACGGCTTCAAAGAAAATCACCTCGACAGCAGCAGTACAGTCGAGGCGTGACGAGCATGGCGGTGGCGGCGCGGCGGGCGTGTAAGGGGACCACTCGCCGCGTCCCCGAGAGAGGCGGAGGAGGGAGGAGAGAAGGAAGGAGTCCTCGGCGCTATATTTACCGAAGGCAGGCCGGTGAAAAGTGTGATGGGAGGGAGGGGGAAGTCTGCTGCAGGAGAAGGCGATGGCGGGGGCGGCAGGTAATCGATAAAAGATATGAAGGACAGCTCGGCTCTCCCTCCCTTGGGCCTTGGCAGTCACCAGGCAGAGGAGTTGCGCTTAACGGCCGTCTTCTGCTGAACCAGTTGGCAGGACGGTCTTAATCCTATTGCTGCCTTGAATGAGTGCATTGTAGGCGCTAAGATTAATGCTACCAACCTCTAATGAACCAGTAGCCTAGACGGTCTTAATCATGGAGGTATAAGGCCCTTAATACTTCCATGGTCTTAATCCTATTGCTGCCTTGAATGAGTGTTTTGTAGGCGCTAAGATTGATGCCACCAACCTCTAATGAAGCAGTACCCTAGACGGTCTTAATCCTATTGCCTTTAGTGAGTATTTTGTTGGCGGTAAGATTATCCCAGCCTCTGAGGATCTAGTTAAACATATCAGCGACTCAGTTCCCCCGTTTGAAAAGCCTCCCGTAGAAGTTGGTGGGATTTTCATGGACTGTTTTGTGATACTGGTGATAGTTTTACACGGCTTCTGGGTCTTGAACGGAAAAAAAAACATGGACACCCGGTTAATCTTCTCTGTGGCCTTAGGAAATAGTCATAATGGGTGCCCAAAACGTTTTAGAATATGGACGTTAATCCTGCTACGTTAAGTGAGTGCTTTGTCGGACATAAAATGAACACAACCTCTCAATGATGAAGAAGCCAGCCATCGTAGAAGTCTGAATGTGCCCTAATCTTCCTATCGTGTCAACTGGAAGATTAAAGAATGATATAACTGACCAGTCGGTACTACAAGCAAGCCATCCTTGTCGCCAAAACACATTCCAATCTTCCTATCGCATTGGCAAAGAAGATTAAGCAATGTAATAACTGTCCTGTCGCTAGTACGAGTAAGCTAGCCATTCTAATACCTAATACCTAATCTTCCTATCGCACTGAAGATTAAGCAGTGATTGGAGTGCAAATTTCAGGCTTGATTCTTGTTTCATACCCAACAATTACAGGGAGTGATAATCAATGCACCGCGCGGGGAAGGGAAGCAGGGAGGGAAGCGAGGCCCGGCGAGGCTCAGGCAGACCAAGGCAACAACAGCAGCGGCCAGGGTTAGGACTCGGCGTCTGAGAGTGGTATTAGGGTGAACTAGATCAGTGTGCCAGTTAGTACGCACACAATACCCACAATAATGAAAAACAGTACATTGCAAAGTTGAGTATAAGTTTACAGACTGAAATAATAGAAAATAAAATATAATAACGAAATACATTTAAACGAAAAACTTTTCAGTGTTGTTGTTATTGTTGTTGTTGTTGTTGCTGCTGTTGTTTTCCTTACGAGTGCAAAACTGTGTGTTGTTGTTGTTGTTGCTGTTTTACGAGTATAAACTGTGGAGGGGGATTTGTTTTGTTTTCCTTACAAATATACACGGCAGTGGTGATGTTTTTTTCCGTAAGAATATAAACTGTGGTGCTGCTATTGTTTTTCTTTATGGGAATAGACTGTGGTATTACTTTTTCCTTACGAGTACAAACTGAAAAGGATCGGAAATATTGGCGGACAAATAAAAACAACTTTATGCTCCGGGAATCGAAGAGATGAAGGAGTCGAACCCTAGATCTCAAATATATAACAAAAGCGAAAAAAGACAAATATACATACGAATACTTATTCTAACAAACATACGCTTAGCTATTCTAACAAACATACGCTTAGCTATTCTAACAAACATACGCTTAGCTATTCTAACAAACACACGCTTAGCTATTCTAACAAACACACGCTTAGCTATTCTAACAAACACACGCTTAGCTATTCTAATAAACACACGCTTAGCTATTCTAACAAACATACGCTTAGCTATTCTAACAAAAATACGCTTAGCTATTCTAACAAACATACGCTTAGCTATTCTAACAAACACACGCTTAGCTATTCTAACAAACACACGCTTAGCTATTCTAACAAACATACGCTTAGCTATTCTAACAAACACACGCTTAGCTATTCTAACAAACATACGCTTAGCTATTCTAACAAACATACGCTTAGCTATTCTAACAAACATATGCTTGCCTATTCTAACAAACACACAAAAAAACACTTACTTCATCCTCTCCTTACTTCCTTTCCTCCTCTCCCCTTCCCTATCTTATCATCTCTTCCTGCTGTCCTGCTCTCCTTTTCCTCTTTCCCTTCCTGCATCTTTCCCTCTTTAAGCATATGGCCTTGTCCTTGAGTATGAGGACGAGCACTTCAAGCTTTCCTCTGCTTCCTATTCCTTCATTTCCTACTTCTTCCTTCTCTTCTCAGTGTTCTTTTCCTTACCTCTTCCTTGTCTCCTTCCTTTTCTCTTTTCCTACTCCTTCACTACGATCTATATATACACTAAGATCTTGCCCTTCACTAACAGACGAAGAACACGCACTTACAGCTTTCCTCTCCTTCACTCCGTCACCAGCGCACTGCTCCATCGCTTCCTGTGTTGCATCCCATTGGCGGTGAATCACTCCCTTCACTCAGGACTGGGAACACACACTCCTCGATCCTCCTTTGCGTCCTTTCGCGGCCATAAAGCCGAGTCTTCAGAAATGTGTTAGGGTGAGGTGGGAAAGGGAGGGGGGAGAGGGGGAGATTGGGAGAGAGGGAGAGAGGAGGGGGGGGGGTGACAGAGAGAGAGAGAGAGAGAGAGAGAGAGAGAGAGAGAGAGAGAGAGAGAGAGAGAGAGAGAGAGAGAGAGAGAGAGAGAGAGAGAGAGAGAGAGAGAGAGAGAGAGAGAGAGAGAGAGAGAGAGAGAGAGATAATTGATATTGATAGATAGATAGAGATTGACAGAGACAGACAAAAAAACACACACACACACACACACACACACACACACACACACACACACACACACACTCCACCCACACACACAAACACAGACCCACCCAAACAAACCCACACAAACTCATACGATATATATTACACCATTTCTGTCACGTGCACCTGAATACCATATGAATGCCAAGAAAGTCGATCAAAATTGCATGAAAGCGTAGAGGAGGAGGATGAGAGGTGGGAGGGACCGAGGCTATAACTAACGATCGAGGGTCTAGCAAGAAACCGGCTAGAGAGAGACGGACCTACGCTCACCTATAGACCCTTCGGAGCCCAACACGCGTCGAGGTCCAAGTAGCCAGAAATGCCCATCTCCTTACCACGGTTCCTGTCACGTAGCGTTCCTGCACTAGGGGCGAGGCTAAAGCAAACGATCGAAGGTCCACGCGAAAAACTGGCTGGAGAGAAACGGACCTACGCTCACCTACAGACCCTTCAGAGCCAAACACGAGTCGACGAAGGTGTAGCCAGAAATGCCGGTCTCCCCACCTCTGTCCCTGTGGCGTAGCATTCTTGCACTATGTTTTGCTGCTTGAATATTTAGTGGCGCAGGGAGTGGATACGTATTGTATGAAAGGTGTGTGTGAAGAGAGAGAGAGAGAGAGAGAGAGAGAGAGAGCGGGGAGTGTGTGTGTGTGTGTGTGTGTGTGTGTGTGTGTGTGTGTGTGTGTGTGTGTGTGTGTGTGTGTGTGTGTGTGTGTGTGTCAGAAATTACCGAAGTAGAGCCATAACTGAATTATCTTCCTTAATAACCGCTGCCCTGTGCGTGTCTGAGGGAAATACACACACACACACACACACACACACACACACACACACACACACACACACACACACACTCTCTCTCTCTCTCTCTCTCTCTCTCTCTCTCTCTCTCTCTCGAATCCCACACATTTCTTTCCCTTCGTCCTATAATGCTCCTTTCCTTTCCTTTCCTTTCCTTTCCTTTCCTTTCCTTTCCTTTCCTTTCCTTTCCTTTCCTTTCCTTTCCTTTCCTTTCCTTTCCTTTCCTTCGCTTCGCTTCGCTTCGCTTCGCTTCGCTTCGCTTCTCTTCTCTTCTCTTCTCTGGTCTGGTCTGGTCTGGTCTGGTCTGGTCTGGTCTGGTCTGGTCTGGTCTTCCCTTCTCTTGTCTTGTCTTGTCTGGTCTGGTCTGGTCTGGTCTGGTCTGGTCTGGTCTGGTCTGGTCTGGTCTGGTCTGGTCTTGTCTTGTCTTGTCTTGTCTTGTCTTGTCTTGTCTTGTCTTGTCTTCCCTTCCCCTTCCCTTCCCTTCCCTTCCCTTCCCTTCCCTTCCTTTCTCTTCCCTTCCCTTCCGTTCCCCTTCCCTTCCTTCCTTCCTTCCTTCCCTTCTTTCCTTTCCCTTCCCTTCCTTTTCTTTCCCTTCCCTTCCTTCCTTCCTCCCTTCCCCTTCCCTTCCTTCCTTCCTTTCCCTTCCCTTCCCTTCCTTCCTTCCTGTCCCTTCCATTCCCTTCCCTTCCTTCCCCTTCCCTTCCCCTTCCCTTCCTTCCTTCCTTTCCCTACCCTTCCTTCCTTCCTTTCCCTTCCCTTCCCTTCCTTCCTCCCTTCCCTTCCCTTCCATCCATTCCTTCCCTTCCCTTCCCTTCCATCCATTCCTTCCCTTCCCTTCCCTTCCCTTCCCTTCCTTCCCTTCCCTTCCCTTTCCTTCCCTTCCCTTCCCTTTCATTCCTTCCCTTCCCTTCCCTTCCCTTCCCTTCCCTTCCCTTCCCTTCCCTTCCCTTCCCTTCCCTTCTCTTCCCTTCTCTTCCTTTGACATTGCCTCTTCTCCCTTCCCTGTTTTCCTGCTCCTTCTATATATATTTCTTCTCTCACAGACACCCTCGCCATAGACCGACAGGTCTCCTGGTGTCTGTTCTTCCTATGTATTCCTATGTATTCCTCCTCCTCCTCCTCCTCCTCCTTTCTGCTTCTATTACTTTCCTCTTCTCTTCTCTCCCCTTCACTTCTCCTCTTCCCCGTCTCTTCCTTTCAAAACTCCTATTTCCTCACTGTCTGCCTTCCCTCTCCTTATAGGCTTTTTTTATCTTCTCTTCTTTTCTGCTTCTCTTCCCTTTCCCTTCCTTTCCCCTCCACTTCTCTTCCCTTCCTTCCCTTCCTTTTACAACGCCACCTGTCTGTCTCTTCAATGGTTGTCTGTTCCCTCCTTACTATATATCCTTGTCTTCTGCTCCTCTTTTCTGATAGTTACTTTTTCCTCTTCCTCTCCCTTCCCCTCTCCTCCCCTCTTCCTCTTGGCTAGTTCCCCTCCCTCTCTCTTCTAATACGACCAATCCAATGCTATATCTTGTGCTCCTCCTCTTCCTCCTATTCACCCCTTCTTTCTCCTCCTCCTTCTTGCTATCGTTCCCTCTCTCCTCCTCATCCTCCTGCTCTTCCTTTCCCTCCCTTTCTAATACGACCTCACTCCTGGTTGAATTACTCTTCCTCCAGTTCCTTCTATCCCTTACTCCCTCTTCCTGCTGTTCATCCTTCCGCTCTCTCATCTATTTATCTACTTCACTACCTACTTCTCTATCTACTTCTGATTCCCTTCTCCTCCTCCTCTTCTTCGTCTTTGCCTCCCCTGTACTAACTTAACCCTACCTCACCCAACTCCTCCGGTCAAATAACTGCTACACCCGCCCTCAGCTAACACGTGGAACAGCACCCTCGCCGTCGCCTCGCCTGACCGCCTGTCATTCGCGAGCAACGTTGAGGCCGCCGAAGTACTGGCTAGCGTTAGGGGGAAGGGAGTGAGCGAGGGTGAGGGCTTGCCTTTGTTTTGCTTGCTTGCTGACTGACTGACTGGGTGGATGACTGTTGTGTTTTTGTGTTTCATAGTCTTGGTTTGGTTTGGTTTAGTTTGCATGACACACACACACACACACACACACACACACACACACACACACACACACACACACACACACACACACACACACAATCACATAAACACACTGAGGAGAAAATGATGAGCTAGAAAAGAGAAAGTAATAAAAGAAGTAATATAGGAAAAGCAAAGAGAGAAGATTCGAAGAGGGGGATTCGAACACACACACACACACACACACACACACACACACACACACACACACACACACACACACACACACACACACACACACACACACACACACACACACACACACACACACACACACACACACACTGCTCCACCCTGTACAATCTCATCAGTCCGTGACAAAATGCGGTCAAATTGATCCTAAAAAATATATAAAAAATGATGAAACATCCTGTACCAGCCATGGAAAGTGTGTGTGTGTGTGTGTGTGTGTGTGTGTGTGTGTGTGTGTGTGTGTGTGTGTGTGTGTGTGTGTGTGTGTGTGTGTGTGTGTGTTAGGTCAGTGTTCCCAGACTCTTCCGCCTCACATTAATTATTTCCGAAGACCAAAAAGGAGATCAATCGGGTTCTCATGAGTGTGTGTTGTCACGTTCACGGTACAGAAGCTACGTCAAACTACCAACAGGGACACAAATCTCTCTCTCTCTCTCTCTCTCTCTCTCTCTCTCTCTCTCTCTCTCTCTCTCTCTCTCTCTCTCTCTCTCTCTCTCTCTCTCTCACACACACACACACACACACACACACACTCCACGACCCTCGCGGTTCACACACACACACACACACACACACACACACACACACACACACACACCACAAAGTCTGGTCGGGTCGCGCCGTAAAACGTTCTCAAGTACATCTTCACGCCGTGTCTTACAGCCACTCTATTGGCTCCTCAAGAGACTATCGCCTCACACGTTCTCTTCATGGTGAAACTCGACTGTCATTCCCCCTCCCAGCCCCCTGATGTCCTGTGCCACCGAGGTCCTCTTTCCAGCCCTCCGTTGTCCTGTGCCACCGAGGTCCTCTTTCCAGCCCTCCGTTGTCCTGTGCCACCGAGGTCCTCTTTCCAGCCCTCCGTTGTCCTGTGCCACCGAGGTCCTCTTTCCAGCCCTCCGTTGTCCTGTCCCACCGAGGTCCCAAAAGTCGACTGTCATTCCCCCTCCCAGCCCCCTAATGTCCTGCCCCACCGAGGTCCCAAAACTCGACTGTCATTCCACCGCCCAGCCCCCTGATGTCCTGTCCCACCGAGGTCCCAAAAGTCGACTGTCATTCCCCCTCCCAGCCCCCTGATGTCCTGTGCCACCGAGGTCCCAAAACTCGACTGTCATTCCCCTCCCAGCCCCTGATGTCCTGTGCCACTGAGGTCCCAAAACTCGACTGTCATTCCGCCCAGCCCCCTAATGTCCTGTCCCACCGAGGTCCCAAAACTCGACTGTCATTCCCCCTTCCAGCCCCCTAATGTCCTGTCCCACCGATGTCCCAAAACTCGACTGTCATTCCACCGCCCAGCCCCCTGATGTCCTGTGCCACCGAGGTCCCAAAACTCGACTGTCATTCCCCCTCCCAGCCCCCTAATGTCCTGTGCCACCGAGGTCCCAAAACTCGACTGTCATTCCCCTTCCAGCCCCTAATGTCCTGTCCCACCGAGGGCCCAAAACTCGACTGTCATTCCACCGCCCAGCCCCCTGATGTCCTGTGCCACCGAGGTCCCAAAACTCGACTGTCATTCCCTCCCAGCCCCTAATGTCCTGTCCCCCCGAGGTCCCAAAACTCGACTCTCATTCCCCTTCCAGCCCCTAATGTCCTGTCCAACCGATGTCCCAAAACTCGACTGTCATTCCCCTCCCAGCCCCTAATGTCCTGTGCCACTGAGGTCCCAAAACTCGACTGTCATTCCCTCCCAGCCCCCGAATGTCCTGTCCCACCGATGTCCCAAAACTCGACTGTCATTCCACCGCCCAGCCCCCTGATGTCCTGTGCCACCGATGTCCCAAAACTCGACTGTCATTCCACCGCCCAGCCCCCTGATGTCCTGTGCCACCGAGGTCCCAAAACTCGACTGTCATTCCACCGCCCAGCCCCCTAATGTCCTGTCCCACCGATGTCCCAAAACTCGACTGTCATTCCACCGCCCAGCCCCCTGATGTCCTGTGCCACCGATGTCCCAAAACTCGACTGTCATTCCACCGCCCAGCCCCCTGATGTCCTGTGCCACCGAGGTCCCAGACTCGACTGTCATTCCTCCGCCCAGCCCCCTAATGTCCTGTCCCACCGATGTCCCAAAACTCGACTGTCATTCCACCGCCCAGCCCCCTGATGTCCTGTGCCACCGATGTCCCAAAACTCGACTGTCATTCCCCCTCCCAGCCTCCTGATGTCCTGCCCCACCGAGGTCGTCTTTCCAGCCCTCCGTTGTCCTGTGCCACCGAGGTCCCAAGACTCGTGAAATTCAATCGATACTCGTGTAAATCATTTGAGACAACCAACACGCATTAGAACCCGACTGATCTCCTATTTGGCCTTTGGAAATAGACGATATAAAAGAAAGAAGAGCCTGAGAATACCGACCGAAGTCTCATTCCCTTCCAAACCAAAACGCTTACAAGGTCAGCCCTTACGCCCTCGCTCGCCCCTCCCCGCCAAGCCTCAGCACACACGCGCCAACACGCCCTGAGAAAGGATTGAAAAAAGTCCTGGGCGGGATAAAAACAAAAGATAATCTTGTTAGAGAGTCGCGTGAGGTGGACGAGCGGCGCGCATGTCGAGGGAGCCGAGCAGAAAAGTAGGGCAGAATGTTTACAAAGTGGCCCCTTTAGGACAATACCCTCCCTCTCCCCTTCCTCCTCTCCCTCTCTCCCTCCCTCAGCCCTCGCCCTTCCCTGCCTCATTCAGCCTCTCGTTCAGCCGCTTGTCTCTGTTACTCGATTTTCAAGAAGAAAAAAAGCCAACCTATTCAATTATATTATTAAAACTGTGTTACTTAGACAACGTAAAATAGATATAGCGAAACGTCTCTTATCGCATATGTATAAGATAAAAGGTGTGAACAGAGAGAGAGAGAGAGAGAGAGAGAGAGAGAGAGAGAGAGAGAGAGAGAGAGAGAGAGAGAGAGAGAGAGAGAATCTTTTAATATACCCTTACATTTTAACATCATCAGTAATTTCCTCCTCGTCTCTTGCCTTCGTTCCTTCATTACTCCAGTTCCTTCTCTCACCATCCCTTCCTCCCTCCCTTCGCTTACACATCTTCCTACCCTCTCAGCAACTCTCCTCCTCCTCCTCCTCCTCGCCGGACTCCTGCTCGGCGGCGTGGAACAGCTCGCCGCTTTAGGGTCGTGCTCGCGTGATTTAATTTCACTAAACAGACACGGGAGAATAAGTACTACGTGTGTCTCTTGTTAGGCGTCCGCTGGGTTCCCTTGTGTGGCGAGAGATGACAGATTTTCCTCGTTTCCGTATCCTTTATCGAACGGAGAATAAGTACGTGCAGATGTTCATCTAAGCGTCTTTCATTTTACGGAGAACAAGCACGTCTTTTCGGTGTTATGAGTCTGCTGTGTTCCCTTCCCTTTCTCCTGGTGTTCGTGTGGCGACAGACGACAGAGTGACAGATCTTCTCCGCCTCGTCTCATTTCACGCTCGTCGAAGCGCGAGGGCGACGTGAAAGGGACGCGGACCTGAAGATGGCACGCCAGTGAAGGGCGAGAGATAAGACAAACTTCGACGTGATGGCTAGTGACCTGACGATAATGGCGGGAGGGTGGGCGGAAGGTGTGTCTGTCTGTCTGTCTGGCTGGCTGGCTGGATCACGGGCTGGCATGGACGAGGGACGATAGGAAGGGAAGTTTTTTTTGTTTTTTTTTTTTTTCGCTGCCTGTTGCGCCGGTAGGCATCTTCCTGGTTGGGCCTGATGGTCGGCCCAAGGCTTCTTCAGGTGGGCCTGATGGTCGGCCCAGCCGTTCTGGCGCAGGCGAGTGTTTATAGTAGCGCCATCTTGCATTGGCTCATGCTGCCCCGAACTCGTTCTTGATTCATTGGACAGCTTCCTCTAGAGTCCGGGTTGATGGGTGGTCTTCAGGACAGCATGTGGGTGTTTAAGCCACTCGGCGGTGACTGAAAAATCCGAGTGGTAGCGTGGGGATTCGAACCCGCGTCGTCCATCACGCGGTGAATGTGGGCCCGGTACGCTACCAGTTCGGCCACCGCCTACCCTAACGGACCAGTTACAAAGCCCGTCAGCCAGAAAGCCAGTCAGCCCTTCCATCTGTTGCTTGAAGGGATCTCTCTCTCTCTCTCATATATGAACAAATGGGCGTCGTAGACTTTTAAAATACAACAAAAAGATTATATGTATAGATCTATGTGTGTGTTTCCGTTCCTGTGTGTGTGTGTGTGTGTGTGATGAATTTTCCGTATAGGAATTCTCAAGCGACCAACACTGTAAGCCCGAGCGAAGAAAGTGCTATTAGTCACGCCAAGGGCCTCCTCGTGGCACCTTGGACGGCCACTAAAATAAATAATACCAGAAGTTGGGGTCGCGAGCTGAGCAGTAACGATTGGAACTTTTACTTGAGTGATCCTGTAACATTAGGGATCCGTCTGTCCCGCGTAGCATTGGGAAGGTGGACTTGGCTATTCTTACCGGGAAATTTCACTTGCTTAGGAATGAAGAGGCGCGTGAATCGTTATGAGTTTGGACCTTTGGGTATTTGAGGCTGTCTGAGGCTACGTGCCTGGTGATGGACGGAAGGAAAAGGACGGTTCAAGAAGTAGGAGAACTGTGAAGACTCTTACTTATGGATGTAAGTGGCAGCCCATTTTGCCTATTATTTTACCTCTTTTCAATCTGCAGTCGGAAAGAACAAAAAAAAAATGTATGTTCTTTACCTCCCATCTGAATCTTTTTTTGCCTTTCGCCCCCACTGTGACTCTTATCTGTTAGTTCATAAATGTAAGTGGCTGCGTTTTTGTGTTTTCATTTCTCAACCTAAAAGAAGAGAAAAAAGCGTGTCCTTTCCCTCCCTGCAGGAAAATAAAGATTGTTTTTTTTGTCCTGAAATCCGCGGCAGTGTGCGCCGCCAAAAAGGTGCGCCCCGACCCTTCCCGGGGACATTTTTCTCGAGCGTCGCCCCCTCACCGGCTCACTTTTTCTTCCCTTTTTCCTTTCGTGTCTTTCTACATTTCGTTGTTTTTTCCTCTCACTATTTTGCTCGGTGCCTCTCACAGACAGACAGACAGACAGACGAAAGCAAAGATCTGGCCCTGAGATCCATCATCGGGCATCACCGGATATTGCTGGGAATTAAAAGCCAAGCCAAGATCATGAAGACAACGTCAAGTGCAGACCTCACCGGGACGGCGGAGGCAGGAGTGGCGGGAGACTTTACAATCCGCAGCGGTTTACGAAGGATGCGAGTTTTCCTTAACGAACCGAGATAGAGAGATAATGTGTCACCGCTAAGAGTTCAAGATACGAGAGTTTTCCTTAACGAAACGAGATAGAGAGATAATGTGTCACCGCTAAGAGTTCAAGATACGAGAGTTTTCCTTAACGAACCGAGATAAAGAGATAATGTGGCACCGCTAAGAGTTCAATATACGAGAGTTTTCCTTAACGAAACGAGATAGAGAGATAATGTGTCGCCGCTAAGAGTTCAAGATGCGAGAGTTTTCCTTAGTGAAGCGAGATATAACTGCACGAAGTCCTTTGAACACGATAGATAGATGAACTGTCAGCGTCAGAGTTCAAGGTGAGAGACTAATGAACTGCACGAAGCCCTTTGAACACGATAGATAGATGACCTGTCAGCGTTAGAGTTCGAGACTAATGTAATGCACGAAGGCCTTTGAACACGATAGACAGATGACCTGTCAGCGTTAGAGTTCGAGACTAATGAACTGCACGAAGCCCTTTAAACACGATAGATAGATGAACTGTCAGCGTTAGAGTTCGAGACTAATGAACTGCACGAAGCCCCTTGAACAGGATAAATGGATGACAGAATATTCGTACACAAGGAAACGAAAACCGGACAATTCTACGACACATTTTCCTCTTTTTTTCCCTTTATTTCTTTTTTTCCCTTTATTTTCTGAGTGCCACGTACAAGTTAGCATACTAGGGAAGGAAACTGTCACCGTTGGAGTACAAGATGCGAGTTTTCCTTAAAGAAGCGAGATATTACCAGCACTTAGCCCCTTGAACAAGACAGGTAGATGAACTGTCACCCTCACATCTAGACTCGTAGGCGAAAGCAAAGCAATATTATGACCAGCTAACTAACTTACTAACGCTGGGAGACGCGAGTTATGGTGGTTGAGCGATGCCGTAGCAACACGCCTTGTCATACCACCACCAGGGGCAGAAAAGCACCCATGGAAATGCCTCCCACAACTCCTATGAAAGGCTTGTCAAATGTGTGTGCTTGGACGCCGAAATGTTTAAGAATATGGCCTGTAGTAGTCGGTGCCCGGCCACTCACTGCCTCTCTTGTGGATCAACTTTGGCACGCGTTGTTGCAAATGAAAATATACAGCACAGAATAATTAAATTACAGAAATGATGAGTTTTGCGGAAAAGTAATGGAAACAGTTTTGGGAAGCGGCAGCAAACAAAAAAGGTTATGATCAAAGTTTGGTATAAAAAGGTAAAAAAAGCATAAAACATTCGCTGGTATTTAAAAACGAACTAGAAAACACGTCTGAACCCTGCCCGCTGAAAAATGCATAACCTCGACAAAGCGAATATCGCAAATTACTTACTGAACGAACATAAAGACTCGGCCCATGCAGTTACCGTCTGTTTGTTCACTTTTAATTTGTTTTCCTTTGTGAGTGTTGATGAAAGTGTTTTAATCACAATATCGTGCGTTTTTTCTTCATTTATTTACACACTCGTA
The DNA here is from genome assembly GCF_024679095.1 of Eriocheir sinensis. Lineage (NCBI taxonomy): Eukaryota > Metazoa > Arthropoda > Malacostraca > Decapoda > Varunidae > Eriocheir > Eriocheir sinensis. Next base: position 3,826,196 of record NC_066528.1, read on the forward strand.
GGTTTTGTCTTCATTTCAAAGGCTTTCCCCCTCACGATCATCATCATCATCAGCAGCAGCAGCAGCAGCCTGCGTCATTCCACTGCAGGATGTAAGCATCTCTCTCTCTCTCTCTCTCTCTCTCTCTCTCTCTCTCTCTCTCTCTCTCTCTCTCTCTCTCTCTCTCTCTCTCTCTCTCTCTCTCTCTCTCTCTCTCTCTCTCTCTCTCTCTCTCTCTCTCTCTCTCTCTCTCTCTCTCTCTCTCTCTCTCTCTCTCTCTCTCTCTCTCCTCTCTCTCCTCTCTCTCTCTCTCTCTCTCTCTCTCTCTCTCTCTCTCTCTCTCTCTCTCTCTCTCTCTCTCACTCTCCTCTCTCTCTCTCTCTCTCTCTCTCTCTCTCTCTCACTCTGTCTCTATACAGTTTACAGTTTCGACGCAAAACTCGTAAACATCTTCATGTCATCACAGCATCTACTGAACGGCCTTCCTTCCCATGGGTGTTTCTATATCAGTTACCGCTCAGTCTATCCCTTTGTTCATCTATTGTCCTCTCCCCTACATAACCTTCCTCAAAACACCAAGCCAGAGCAACTTCTAGGCCAGTGAAATGTTTTATAGGAGTGGCAAAGATGAGATAAATTGCTGACGTCATGGTTGCCAGGTGTCTCTAGGTAAGGGAATGCTGCACGTTAGGTTATGAAGTTGTCCTTCCTATCTTCTCAAAACCCCAAAGCAGAGCAACTTCTAGACCAGCGGAATGTTTGATGGGAGTGGCAAATATGACAAGCGGGTGGTGTCATGGGTGTAGTGTGTGGCGTCACTGTTTGTGCGCTGCGCGGCCGCAAAGGAAGACAACAACGAGACAGTCCTGAGGGTGGCGGGCGAGCAGGAAGTGGAGAATGTCACCGTGAGATCATGATTTTTTTCTCCAATTTCCTTCCGTCTGAATCATCTTACTACGACTTCTGCTAAATGGCCGAGACTGACACTTTATTACTCTCGCTGTGCAGGACAACAACGACATGAGTCCAAGGGTGGCGGGTGAGCTGGAAGTGGAGACTCATCGTGAGATCGTGTTTTTTTTTTTTTTTTGAGACTTCCTTCACAATGAATCATCCCACCACGACCCCGGCCTCTTGCAAAATGACTGAAACTGACATTTTATTACTCTCGTTGTGCAAGATAACACGACACAAGTCCGAGGGTGGCGGGCGAGCTGGAAGTGGGTGGGAACGGTCACCGTGCATGAGATCGTTTTTTTTTTTTTGTGCTACTTCCTTCACACTGAATCATCCCACCACGACCCGGCCTCTTGCAAAATGACTGAGACCGCCACTTTACATTTCATCCTACCTGTTGCCTCGTGCCTGAAGGAAGGTTCGTCGAGGCGGGATTTAACCGTCTGCCGAGGCTATCATGCATCACGGCCCGACACCTCACGTTACCTAAGCCTGGCCGCCCCGCCGAGACGCTGAGGGAACGCACGTATAGTGAACCTCGTCTGGGTAATAAGACTTGAACTTATTCGCACGACACCATCCGTCTCGCCTGGTGGATGGCGTGTGGTCATGCACCGCGGCGGCCTCGGTGACCTTGGGCTGGGACACACCCGTGGATATATCAGGCTGGGAGGCGCGGGAGACTCAGGCCAGGCGATGAGAGAGTAGCATAACAGTGAGTCCTCGTCCACACAGTCGGCACCCCCCCCCCCCTTTCAGTTTAAGAGAGCTGCTTTTAACAACATTAGATGGCCTGTTCAGTGTTAAGCGTTCAGTGCGTAGGGAGGCGGTGAAAGAGTGGTCAGCGTGCGGGCGTGGTGAGCCCGGGGACCTGGTTTAGAGTCCCACCAACACAAGCATCGCCGAGTGGCTGAAGATTACCCACATGCTGCCCAGACCTTCAACCAACCCTGCGTTCAGCGACTTCGGTCAAGAGGGCCAAGCAAGAGTCATACATCACGGCAGCCACTATAAATAAAATTCGCCTGCGCAACTAACGGGCTGAGGTCGTCTAAGAAACCCCTCAAGAGACCCTACCTAAAAACAATCGTATTGGAAATCTTGCGCGTGAGGTTCTTCAGGCAGGAGTGAACTGAATACCGAAGCGCTACCATCTGCTCTCAGGCACGAAGTGACTATCGAGCAGATTAAATTACCAGAGCGGGCAGCCTCGTAATGAGCCAGTAGGCTATCTGTTGCCTGTCTTTCTATGTTTCCATGTATGATTAGTTTGGGATGTGATGTTTGGGTTTATTTCGGGGTAAAAATAGTATTCCTAAACTACAGTTAGTTTTTTTGTGTGTAGTTTCACTTATGTAATATATTTAATTTATAAACAAACTATCTAACACCACACCTTCCTGCCCCTCATGCACCTGCCCCAGCCAGCCAATCAACATCACCTGCCATGTCCACAACCACGCCGGCAGCCAACACGCCGCCACGCTCCCGCCGCGCCATTAGCCCCTTGCATAACCCGCCGCGGCTGTCACTGCAACGTGTCACCGCCGCCGCCACCTGCCACCGACGCCGACTGGTTGCTGTTATACCATCAGCAGGAAATCGCGTTGACTGTCACTGACCCGACACACACACACACACACACACACACACACACACACACACACACACACAGTACAAGCAGCGCCATGATATCAGATAAGAAGAGGACGAGGAAGAGGACGAGAGAACAAGGATGGGAGAAAGAAACACAGACAAATATCAGATTATCAAAAGGGGCGAGGAAGAACTACAGAATAAGGACACAGAAGAGGAACACAAACAACGGAAGTGTGTGTAGGAACGTGGTAATTATCAGGTATCAAGTCTTCCTCTACTCCTGAAACACACACACTCAGATTAAAAAGGAACGAGGAAGAGGAAGACAGAAGACTGACGCAGAAGAGGAACACAAACAAGGAAAGTGTGTGGAGGAACGTGGTAATTATCAGGTATCAAGTCTTCCTCTACGGCAGAAACACACACACACACACACACACACACACACACACACACACACACACACTCAGATTAAAAAGGAACGAGAAGAGGAAGACAGACGATTGACGCAGAAGAGGAACAGTCACTAGGAAATGTAGCATAGTGTAGGAGCGTCGTAATTCTCAGGTGTTCTCTACGAGAGAGAGAGAGAGAGAGAGAGAGAGAGAGAGAGAGAGAGAGAGAGAGAGAGAGAGAGAGAGAGAGAGAGATAGAGAGAGAGAGAGAGAGAGAGAGAGAGAGAGAGAGAGAGAGAGAGAGAGAGAGAGAGAGAGAGAGAGAGAGAGAGAGAGAGAGGAGAGAGAGAGGAGAGAGAGAGAGAGAGAGAGAGAGAGAGAGAGAGAGAGAGAGAGAGAGAGAGAGAGAGAGAGAGAGAGAGAGAGAGAGAGAGAGAGAGAGAGAGAGAGAGAGAGAGAGAGAGATAGAGAGAGAGAGAGAGAGAGAGAGAGAGAGAGAGAGAGAGAGAGAGAGAGAGAGAGAGAGAGAGAGAGAGAGAGAGAGAGAGAGAGAGAGAGAGAGAGAGAGAGAGAGAGAGAGAGAGAGAGAGAGAGAGAGAGAGAGAGAGAGAGAGAGAGAGAGAGAGCATTCAGACCAGTCAATAAGGGAGAGCATTCAGATTAAGCCCACCAAACTGTTGAGCCAGATTCAAAACATTCTTCCAAATTAACACTGCCGCAAAAACTGAACATCGGCGCCGCCCTGACCCGAAAAGACGCGAGTAAGTACATAACACTGTGCAAACTTGGGGGAGTTGTTGCCACATTAACAGTGCTGGGCCACGCTGGTGCTCTAATTAAGGATAAGTATTGGGATGAATGAAGGAAAAAAACAAAGAGAGCGCGTCGTAACTTGTGATATCTAGGCGAACACTCCTTGGGGACGCTTTCGGCTCTCACGTTAACTACTTCCAAAGGCCGAAAAGGAGATCAGTTGGGTTCTCATCAGTGTTTTTTAAGGTTCATAGTACAGAAGGGTCGAAGTACACAAAGGATCATAAAACTTTTCCTGGAAATGACCCAAACTCTTATGAAAGCCTTGTCAAATATGCGTGTGTGCAAGCTCCTGAAATGCTTAAGAACACGGGTCTTATCCCTCTTTCCCTTCTTGTCACTCGGCTCATAAAACTACCCATGGAAATACTGACACAACCTCTACGGAAGCCTTATCCAATGTGGGTGTGTATTGTGTAAGCCCCGAATATACGGGTCTGTGACCTCTTGGTGCCGCCTTGAGAGCAGGCGCCCCGGCCAGTGCAGGGGTGCGTGAGGCAGCATGTGAGGCGCTGACTGGAGCCGCCGCCAGACCGAAGGGGGTGGAGGAGGCGGGAGGAAAGGGAGGGGGCGGCGAGGGAGCGGCCACGTCTGCGCCGTGGGCCGGGAAGTGTAAACACTCCTCAGGCACCATGACTGGGAAAGGAGTCGCCCGCTATTCACTAGAGGCACGGCACCGCATGTTAGGCCGCGCGACAAGCACCAGCGACACGTGACGCAGCGCGGAGCAGGTGAACCATGAGTTAAACCCGTAATTACAGGTGGAGATCAGCGTCGGAGGAAACACAGAGGGCGGATCGGTATGCACATGGCCGGCCGGCGCGTGCATGGCTGCCTGGCCGGGTGTTGCAAGCGGCGTGAGGCAACTCCGGCTCGGCCAATTGCTAACCGGGTGCCTGCGGCGGTAAAGGTCAGCGCTGCGGCCAGACAGAGAGCATCCCTTCCCACCCTAGACCCCGGCCACACCCCCATCCTATCTCTCACATTATCCCTTTCCTCCCTCTGACCACATCTCCACCTACACCACCCACCAACCTAACCTGTCCCCCTGCCAGATCTCTTCTCATGCACTTTTCCCTCCCTCTGCCCCTCCCCTTCCCTCCCCTCTTCCCCTACACACTTCCCTCTCCTCCCTTTACTCTGAACACACCTCCACTACATCCTACATTACCCCTTTCCTCCCTCTGCTCCTACCGCACCTCCATCCTACCACCCTCAACCAACCCAACTTCTCACCTGTACAAGACAGCTTCTCATGTGACCGGTAAAGAGACAGGCAGACTTCAGGGCATCACTAAACAGCTCGTATATCAAAACAATTAGCCTTCCAACCCACAGAACTACACTACTCCTCTCCCTTCCTGCCTAAACCACCATATCTTCCTTCACACTTTGCTAGAGATATAAATTGATAAGAAAACCAATTATTACTCAACCAAACTAATCCACCTACTCGTCTTCCTTCACACTTAGCTATAGAGAAAGAAATTAATAGAGACAAGCAAAGCGAGGAGAGGCTACATCAGGGCGCCGGGCAGAGAGAGAGAGAGAGAGAGAGAGAGAGAGAGAGAGAGAGAGAGAGAGAGAGAGAGAGAGAGAGAGAGAGAGAGAGAGAGAGAGAGAGAGAGAGAGAGAGAGAGAGAGAGAGAGAGAGAGAGAGAGAGAGAGAGAGAGAGAGAGAGAGAGAGAGAGAGAGAGAGAGAGAGAGAGAGAGAGAGAGGAGAGAGAGAGAGAGAGAGAGAGAGAGAGAGAGAGAGAGAGAGAGAGAGAGAGAGAGAGAGAGAGAGAGAGAGAGAGAGAGAGAGAGAGAGAGAGAGAGAGAGAGAGAGAGAGAGAGAGAGAGAGAGAGAGAGAGAGAGAGAGAGAGAGAGAGAGAGAGAGAGAGAGAGAGAGAGAGAGAGAGAGAGAGAGAGAGAGAGAGAGAGAGAGAGAGAGAGAGAGAGAGAGAGAGAGAGAGAGAGAGAGAGAGAGAGAGAGAGAGAGAGAGAGAGAGAGAGAGAGAGAGAGAGAGAGAGAGAGAGAGAGAGAGAGAGAGAGAGAGAGAGAGAGAGAGAGAGAGAGAGAGAGAGAGAGAGAGAGAGAGAGAGAGAGAGAGAGAGAGAGAGAGAGAGAGAGAGAGAGAGAGAGAGAGAGAGAGAGAGAGAGAGAGAGAGAGAGGAGAGAGAGAGAGAGAGAGAGAGAGAGAGAGAGAGAGAGAGAGAGAGAGAGAGGTACGACGAGGCTGAGGAGGAGAGCAGAGAGCGTCTTTGCCCAGTGGTCAGCGACGCTACTTTCATCCGAGCGGCGCCGAGATCCCAGCATCCCTCCCAGCATCACATCCCTACCAGCCTCCTTTCATCTCCCTCCCGCCCCCTCAGCCTCGTCTCATCTCCCCTTCCTCCCCAACACAGCCTCCTTGTAACCCCCTCACCCTGCCACCGAAAAAAAAAAAAAAAACAGCAGACTATATATCAACAAAACAGCTCTTTGTGACAGTACAATTAATCTCTAAACTCGAAATGGATAATAATTGACGGTCTTTGTTATTGTTGCCTGCATATTATTGATACTGATGATTGTTTCCCATGCGTAGGCTACATTATCCACGAACTCGGACACGCCGTGGGACTTGGGTGAACAGACTACCGTAGGGGATGTTGCAGTGGTGGTTGTACTAACATGAACAACACCAGACAGGTTGTGAAGTAGCAGCTGTGTTTGTTGTAGTCAGCTGAACGTAGCGAGCCAGGCAGACAGTAGTAGTAGTAGTAGTAGTAGTAGTAGTAGTAGGTCGTAATGATCAAGGGAAAGTAAGAACGTGCGGGAAATATCTACTTCCTGTGTGTGTGTGTGTGTGTGTGTGTGTGTGTGTGTGTGTGTGTGTGTGTGTGTGTGTGTGTGTGTGTGTGTGTGTGTGTGTGTGTCTCTCTCTCTCTCTCTCTCTCTCTCTCTCTCCGTCGCGTACACGTCGGGTCCGGCGATTAATGGCTTTCCAATATTTACACAAACACAAGTAGATCAGCGGTAATCCATCGGCAATCGTTTATTATTACTCCGGAAAATACTAACTTGCATTTTTTGGCCACACGTCCCCGGGAGCTGGAATTTGTGTGTGGGGGATGGGGGGATATGTATGGGGGGGAGGGCGAGTAGGTGTAGGTGTGTGTGTGTGTGTGTGTGTGTGTGTGTGTGTGTGTGTGTGTGTGTGTGTGTGTGTGTGTGTGTGTGTGTGTGTGAAAGAGAGAAAGAATGAGATTGATTGATTATTTTTTTTATTCACAAATAGTATCTACAATTGAGAGAGAGAGAGAGAGAGAGAGAGAGAGAGAGAGAGAGAGAGAGAGAGAGAGAGAGAGAGAGAGAGAGAGAGAGAGAGAGAGAGAGAGAGAGAGAGAGAGAGAGAGAGAGAGAGAGAGAGAGAGAGAGAGAGAGAACACACACACACACACACACACACACACACACACACACACACACACACACACACACACACACACACACACGGAGGAAGGTAAGGGAAGCAGGTGGAGGGTAACACAGGTGCTGGCCCAATAAATATTCCAATCCTCGCCTGCCCTGTTTCCGTCCCCGACACTGCCGCGCGCCACAGGAACTATACGTGTGAAGGCCAGCCCCCGGTGAACCCATGGCCAGACTCGCACCCACCGCACTCACCCACCTACCCCCCATCACCACAGCCTCTCCCATCTCTTCATCACATCTTCTCCACTCTCTCCTCCTCCCATCTGTCCCTTCTTCAAATTATCTCACCTTCCTCTTACCCCTTCCCCAGTTCATAGCCTTCTCCTTACCTCCCCCTCTCTCCATCCTTACAGCCTCTTACATCCCATCACCACAGACTCTGGCATCTCCTTCCTCTGCCTACCATCACATCTTCTCCCCTCATCTGTCCCTTCCCCAAATTCTCTCACCTTCCTCTTTCCTCTTCCCCAGTTCATAGCCTTCTCCTTACCTCCCCTTCTCCATTCTTACAGCCTCTTGCACCCCATCACCACAGTCTCCCGTATCTCCCTCCAGTGTCTTCCATTACAGCTTCTCCACTCTCTCCTCCCTTCATCTGTCCCTTCCCTAAATCCTCACAGCTACCTCTCCTTTATCCTTCTCCAATTCACAGCCTTCTCCGGTTATCCTTACCTCCCCCCTCTCTCTCAGCCTTATACAGCCTCTTGCACCCCTTTCCCACCCACCCATCCACCGCTACCCACCAGCCTAGCCACTCACACACCCATCCACCCTCAGCCAGACGGAACAGATATAGCAGTAGTAGTAGTAGTAGTAGTAGTAGTAGTAGTAGTAGTTATATAGAGTAGTCTACACACAGTGAACCAACACCTTTGCATTCTAAGTATCACCACACACCTTAAGGCTTACTATAGAGGGCTGGGTGATGAAACCGCTGATGTACTAATAAATGAATCCACCTGTGTGATAGTGAATGCGACACCTGTGAGATAGTGATAGGAGCTAATGAAGACGCCTGTAGGATAGTAACAGTGATAGTAGTGAAGGAGGACTCTATAGTAGTTTCTATTTTAGCGAGTCACTTGAGGTTGGGTCCTGTGTCTGTCTGTCTCAAGCTAGCTGCGTTGCCCTCTCTCTCTCTCTCTCTCTCTCTCTCTCTCTCTCTCTCTCTGCTCCTTCGCCTCTTCAGTCTTCTCTTTCTTTATTTTCTCTTCCCTTTCATTTCTCCTTATCCCGGACATCACATTTGCCTTGTCGCATCCTCCGCCTTTCATTCTCCGTCCCTCGCTGTTTCCTTCCTTCCCTCCTCTCCTCCTTTATTCCTCCTATCGCTCAGCATCCAATTTCCTCTTCCTCTGTCTCCTTTCTCTCATTTTTCCTCTCTTTCCCACTCTGTTCCTCTCAATATCTTTTCCATTATAATTTCTCATGTTCTAACTTATTTTCCCCACCACACACGATACGGAAGAGTTGCCCGGCGCGGTGTCCCTGTCATCCTATTACTTGGCAGGGCCGCACAAGCCACGCTGCCACAACATAGAATGGATACACACTCTTTAGTCCTCAGAAAATTAATTTATGGCAGAATTACGTGGTCTTATCATATGATTAAATGTATACAGTATGACCCCTAATGTTCTTATGATCGTATCTCGGCCACAGGTTTCCCAGGGGGTTATAAGCGTTTTCAGGGGGTATTTTGAAGGCTGTCATATATGAATTCTCTCTATAAAGGAACTGCAGCTTCATTGTATTCGCTATAATGATAAAGTTCAATATAGTCCTTATAATTTCAACCCCGTGATAGCAGCCTTTGAAGTAGCTCTGCGCTGTACACTGAATCTGTTTTGATATGCGACCATTTCCAATTCAGATTAATGGCGTACCGATTGATGGTCTGATAACTCATCGGGTACTTGATGGGACAGACTGAGGACCCCGGACCAAGGCTGATCCCCCCCACGTGTGAGGGGGAGACAGGTGCGTGTGTGTCGCGACATATGTTGAAGCGTTCGCCCGCGTTACCAAAGCAGTGTAGCGACGATAACTCTGCTCTTGCTACGAAAGGAAGGGTTTAAGCCACCGTCACCAGCCTTCCTTGGTCTGTACTTCCTCCTGCCTGCGACTTCACGCATACAAACGGGAAATATCACGACGCCTCTCCATCCGATTCTGACCCTCTTTCGGCCACTCTTACTTGCAGGAGCAGCGCCAGAATGTTTTTTGTTCAATCTTTACTTTACCCTTGAGCTGCTTCCTTTGCTATAAAGAAAATTATTACTTAGGCAGGTCTTCTTTCCCTCACGTTAAGTAATGGACTTATGACTCGTATACAAACTACACCTCCACGGCCTTCCCCTTTCCCCCCCTGTCCTTGTCCAGGCAGAAGCAATCGGCACAGCGGCCGCCCGTGCAGCTGTTCGTCCGGCCTTATGGTTCTGTCGATAAATGGACGCACGAGGCACCCGGGGAAAGTAAATTGGCAGTAACCCGAATGTCACTGGCGGCCCGACGCCCCGAGGCTTATGGCACACATGTCGAACGGGACCCCAAAGGACGCGAGCACACAGGGCGACGAGGGTCCTTGCGTGGATCAGCCGCTCGGCAAACACGACGGCCTGTGCCTCGGAGCCTTTTATCCGGGTCTGTCATCCCCACCCAGGCCTCTGTCTACCCTGCCTTTGATCCTCTGAGTGGTACTGACACTAATAATACGCCATAACTAACCTCCCCGTGAGTCTCAGTGCTACTACTAACAGTGGTGCTGACACGAACACTCCCGTACCTTGACTCCCTGTGAAAGGCTCGGTGGGAGACACTAACATGCGCAGGACTACTAAGTTTGCAGCACTATATCACTGTTCCATTAATGAAACTGGCTGAATCTTTTTTTTTTTTTTTTTTTTTTTTTACTTCTGAAGCTGAAATTATCCAACTGTACTGTACGTGGACGCTCTTCCAGAAACTGCTTGTACCTTTCTTTTTTTCTTAACCTTAATTAATCTATCTTTATTCACTGCTCCGTGTCATACCTGTTTATTTTCTTCTTAAACATAAAGAAGTTACATGTATCGACACGGAACTAACAACAAGGTGTGCCTATTTGTGAGCCCTTAACATTCCTACTTATAGACTATTTACGAGGCTTAGGTCACCATCAAAGGTCATGGGGAAAATGTAGGTATTCGTAAGGCCTGAGTGTCACTATTAATCGATTATTCACGGGATGTGTTGGCGTGGGACAGCACCACAACAGAGGTCGTGGGAAAACACTCGCAGCTTCCTAAGTGGCGGACAGTCAGTGAGTTGCATGACATCACATCCGTCAGCCACTGGGAAAAATGTCCACGAGCCGTCGAATCTATAGGATGTGTGACGTCATTAAGAACTAGAAACACCATTTGCCCTTTAATCTTTTCCTCCTGTTCCCTTGGTCCTTCCCTCCTCTTCCCTTGAACCCTCCTTCCTTCATCTCTCACTCTTTCCCTCCCCTTCATCTCTCATCTCTTTCTCTCTCCTTCATCTCTCCCTCCTCTCCAATTCATCTCTTTCCCTCCCCTTCACCCCTCCCTCTTCTTCCCTTGAACCCTCCCTCCCATTCCCTTCATTCCTCCCTCCCTTCGACCCTTCGTCATTCCTGTTGTTGGCACCGCTATCGTGACCTTCGCTTGCCACTCTCTTAGCACGTGTGTTTGTTTACTGTTCAGCAAGTGTCTGCAGCTTCTTTTTTACAGTAAAGGAAGCAGCTCAAGGGCAAAACTACAGTATTTGGAAACAAAAAAGCCCGCTCATCACTGTTCCTCTGAAACTAAAAGTAAAGATGAGTGTCAACTTATTGAAAGACTCACATTAGACGACGTTCATAGGATGTGTTATGGACCAGCTGCAGGATAAGATTTTTGTATATATTAGTAAGCCGAAAGTTTACGTCATTTACAGTATTTACGTCTTCTTACATCTATTTACGACTAGTAAGTCAATGTTTTCTTTAAAGGTCACACACACACACACACACACACACACACACACACCAAAGCACGTGATGCCCTCCCCTCCACCATCCCCTCCCCGCCCTTGGTCGCGTCACCCAATCAAGTTTTAACAGCCACAACATCTGACTTGCACGGCAACACGCATACACACACACACATACACACACAAGAGAGAGAGAGAGAGAGAGAGAGAGAGAGAGAGAGAGAGAGAGAGAGAGAGAGAGAGAGAGAGAGAGAGAGAGAGAGAGAGAGAGAGAGAGAGAGAGAGAGAGAGAGAGAGAGAGAGAGAGAGAGAGAGAGAGAGAGAGAGAGAGAGAGAGAGAGAGAGAGAGAGAGAGAGAGAGAGAGAGAGAGAGAGAGAGAGAGAGAGAGAGAGAGAGAGAGAGAGAGAGAGAGAGAGAGAGAGAGAGAGAGAGAGTGAGAGAGAGAGAGAGAGAGAGAGAGAGAGAGAGAGAGAGAGAGAGAGAGAGAGAGAGAGAGAGAGAGAGAGAGAGAGAGAGAGAGAGAGAGAGAGAGAGAGAATATCAGCTGCCGGGAGCGTCCTGAAGAAGTATAACCTATGGGGTCGGTATATCTCAAAGTTCAATTATTTTGGGTATTCTCACGCCTTTTCCGCCTCTCACATCATCATTATTTTTGGGTATTCTCACGCTGCCTCTGCTATTTCTAAAGGCCAAAAAGGAGGTTAATCGGGTTTTCACGAGTGTTTTTTTTTCACGCTCATAGCACAGAAGAAGGGTCACACTACCACAAGGGTCATTAAACTACCCCTGGATATGCCCACAACTCCTACGAAAGCTTGGTCGAGGAAATTAATAAGAATATGACCCCCAGACTACCCGTCTCGCCTCAAGCCTTCAAATAACACCCTCCATACAAAAACCTGAATTACACGACGGAACATCACGCAAAAACTCGTCTGTCGTTCTGAGGTTTGTTATTATAAAGAAAACTCCATTACCGTTGACTATTCCTTTATTCCGCAAGACAAATAAATAACTTCAGGAGTGTCCCCCTCTCTCTCTCTCTCTCTCTCTCTCTCTCTCTCCCCATGCATTACGTAGACTTGTAGAGTAATCACTGCGTAGGAAGGAGGAGGAGGGGAAGAGGAGGAGGAGGGACATATGACGGGAAGAGGAGGGAGAGATTAAGGGGAAAGGAGGGAGAGAGATGAAGGAAAAAGAGGAGGGGAGGGAGATGAAGGGAAAAGGAGGGATGATAAAGGAGAGTGGAGGGAGAGAGATGAAGGGAGGAGGAGGAGGAGGGAGATGGAGGAAAGAAGAGGGCGAAGAAAACAACGGAGGGAGTATGAAGACAGGAAGGAGGAGGAGGAGGAAAAGATAAAGGGAAGCGAAGGAAGAGATAGAAAGGGAAGAGAAAACGAACGTAAGGAAGACGGAGATGAAGGGAAGAGGAAGGGAAGGAGACGAAGGGAAAAAGGGAGAGTGAAGGGAGGGTGAGGCAGGCGGCTGGGGGCAAGAACCACTCCCTTCGACACCCCTCCCTCGTTACCTTGTTTCCGGCACTCCGCTTCCAATCACGGCGGGGCCCACTTTTCCCTCCTCCTCCCCCCCTTGAAGACTCAGCTCTCGTGCCTCTACCGTGCTCTCGTGCCTCCATCGCCTCCCTTTCCCTAGTTACTTGAGCTTCCTTAGAGAGTGTACTCCATCCCTTAGACGACTCAACTTTCGCCCCTCTTTTATTTTTAAGCAAAGGAGACAGCACAAGGGCACAAAAAAGGAAACAATAAAAAAGCCCGCTACTCGCTGCTCCTGTAAAGAATCCGAAGAGGTGGCCGAAAAAGCAGTCAATTACGTGAGAAGAGGTGTCCTGATACCTTCCTCGTGAATGAGTTCAAGTCGTGGGCAGGAGAAAATACAGTTGAAGGAAGATCGTTCCAGACTCTATCACATTCCTATTTATTGTATTTCAGCTTCCTTAGTAAGTGAACTCCATCCCTTACAAAACGCCTCTTTGGCCTCTATCGTCTGCACCTTCCTCGTACTTCAGAGCTTCCACTCGTAATAAAAAATAGTTCTGATCGTGTGCAATTCCCCCATTGAATTACATCAACGTCTTTGTGTCCTAAATCCTGCAACCGAAGTGAAAGGAAGATGAGGCATATTTACGTCCTATCCACTTTCAATGTACTTCAGTTTTTCCCTCGTGACAGTTCTGATCATCTTCAAACTTCCTTATTCAATTACATCATCATAAATGTCTCATCTATCCTGCTAGCGAAAGGATGAAAAGAATTGTATACATCAAGAGCTTCCCTCGTGACAGTTATGATCGTATGAATCTTCCTTATTCAATTACATCATCGTCTCTGTGTTCTTTATCCTATACAGTCGAGCGGAAGTTGGATCATATAATTACACTAGGCGCCTGGCTCTCGTTCTTATGTCCCGCACCACCCACGCTGGATATATTTTAACTCCCTCCCTTCTTTCCCCGTTCCCTCCTTCACCCTTTCTCTTTCCCGTCATTCTCAGCGGCACACACCCCTCCTTCCCTACCCCCCTATACTCCTCCTCCCCCATCTCGCTCACACAGACAAACAATCATGCCCTCTCTCTCCCCTGTCCCCTTCCTCTCCCTCCGTCCCTTCCCCTCTGACCCCTCACCCTTCTCCTCCCTCGTCATCCTCACGAGTACAAGGGTTGATGCTGCTGCTGGATCGTCGACTAAGAGTATGTTATGACACCTTCAGCTCTTACTCAGCTATTGAAGTCGGTAGTGACGATGATAGAGATAGATGATAGAGTTGAGGTAAAATAAAACAGGACCACAAACATTAACCAAATAAAATAAAGTAATAAATATGTCTTAAGAGAATAAAACCTCTCTCTCTCTCTCTCTCTCTCTCTCTCTCTCTCTCTCTCTCTCTCTCTCTCTCTCTCTCTCTCTCTCTCTCTCTCTCTCTGTAAGGTGAAGTGTTCCATATTTATGTAAAAGACTTGGATCTCTCTCTCTCTCTCTCTCTCTCTCTCTCTCTCTCTCTCTCTCTCTCTCTCTCTCTCTCTCTCTCTCTCTCTCTCTCTCTCTCCTCCTCTTCCCCCTAAACACTTGACTGCTCACGTGCCAAAGGAGACACGGAGAAGGCCACACACACACACACACACACACACACACACACACACACACACACACACACACACACACACACACACACACAGGAAAAGAGAAAAACAATGGCCCGGTGCAGAGAGAGAGAGAGAGAGAGAGAGAGAGAGAGAGAGAGAGAGAGAGAGAGAGAGAGAGAGAGAGAGAGAGAGAGAGAGAGAGAGAGAGAGAGAGAGAGAGAGAGAGAGAGAGAGAGAGAGAGAGAGAGAGAGAGAGAGAGAGAGAGAGAGAGAGAGAGAGAGAGAGAGAGAGAGAGAGAGAGAGAGAGAGAGAAAATATATATATCTAAGTCACTGATTTTTTATGAATATATTTTAGCTTTTTACATAAACATGGAAATTCGCCACCTTAAAATGAAAGAGAGAGAGAGAGAGAGAGAGAGAGAGAGAGAGAGAGAGAGAGAGAGAGAGAGAGAGAGAGAGAGAGAGAGAGAGAGAGAGAGAGAGAGAGAGAGAGAGAGAGAGAGAGAGAGAGAGAGAGAGAGAGAGAGAGAGAGAGAGAGAGAGAGAGAGAGAGAGAGAGAGAGAGAGAGAGAGAGAGAGAGAATAAATAAAATATATATCCAAGTCTGCGTTTCTTTATCAGTAACATCTATTTTTTTTACACACACAAGAAAACTCTACGGAAAGATATGATTTACGTTGACTTATTTTCCTTCCTTCCTTCCTTCGCCTCAGCGTTAACACAACAACGCCTCAAATACTAACAAACAAATAATAATATCACCTTTTAATGCAAGAACATCCAACAAACCCTACGGAAATATATTATGATTTACGTGAACTTATATTCCTTTCTTCCCTCATCTAAACGCTGACATAACAACGCCTAAAATATAAACAAACAAATAATATAACTTTTTAATTCAAGCCTCAAAACAAACTCTACAAAGATATGATTTACGTGAACTGATTTTCCTTCCTTCCTCTCTACTCTAACATTACAACAACGCCTCAAATACAAAACACTAACAAACAAATAACACGTTTTAATTCCCCACCCAAACGTAGGGCACATAAGTCATCCCGTAATGGCGTATTGTTCCCTGCCGCTCCATTAAACCAATCACATAATTGCAGGCTTCTCGTACGAATGAAAAAAATCACCCCGGAGCGGCTGGCAACAAGTATATTTATTTCTCCTGCTTCCCCGTCGACGCCTTCGCCATTAGGTCGTCAGTGTGGGAGCCGCGTCGATGCCCGCCAGGAAGGACTTGCAACAAACATTTCTTACTGATGGAAACGTGACATTCGCCTCGCACGCCAAGCCACTGAATTCCCTGTAATGGTCAGGTTTTCCACTTGGCACCAGCTGCTAAAAAGATCTCCTGTATAGCGTTCTCCAATTCCTTAGCTTCTATTGTTGGTAATGCTACTTCGGGGCTATATATAGGCAGCGTTAATCCTGTAATCTTCCCAAAGAATAATATATGGCCTTAAGTTTACACAGCGTTTGTCTATCCTCTCACTACAGAACCAGACAACACCAAGAACCACATCGATGGGCCAGATTCTTAAACATTTCGGCGGCCAAGTACACATATTTGAAGAGGCTTTCGTAGGATTTCTGGCTATTTCCATGTGTAGTATTATGACCCCGGTGGTATAGACTAACCCTTCTTCACACATCACACATTAGAATCCAACTCATCTCCTTTTCGGCCACTGGAAATAGTTGCTGCAAGGCGGAGGCGTCTGAATACACCAACCTATATCAATTATACAAGGAATTTTCAGCTTTAGCATCAAGTTCTAGGCCTTACAAGCCCCATCTGAGTATTCCCATGGCTAGTTTTATGAGCCTAGTGATAGTTTGACAAGACTTCTGCACCGTGAACTTAAATAAAACACTCATGACAACATGGTAACTAATAATACCCTCTGGGGAAGAATGTGGCTGAATGGCGCGACGAGGAGGAGGAGGAGGAGGAGGAAGTTGAGGAGGTGGAGGAGGAGGAGTGAAGAGGCGACGTTGACGAGCTACGGAAAATGAACGTAAAGGGAACGGCGAGTTTGT
Organism: Eriocheir sinensis; assembly: GCF_024679095.1. Classification (NCBI taxonomy): domain Eukaryota; kingdom Metazoa; phylum Arthropoda; class Malacostraca; order Decapoda; family Varunidae; genus Eriocheir; species Eriocheir sinensis. The sequence continues at coordinate 3,842,535 of NC_066528.1, forward strand.
GGGTTGAGAGACATGAGGTTACGATCTGAGAGAGAGAGAGAGAGAGAGAGAGAGAGAGAGAGAGAGAGAGAGAGAGAGAGAGAGAGAGAGAGAGAGAGAGAGAGAGAGAGAGAGAGAGAGAGTGAGAGAGAGAGAGAGAGATTTAGATAGAGAGAGAGAGAGAGAGAGAGAGAGAGAGAGAGAGAGAGAGAGAGAGAGAGAGAGAGAGAGAGAGAGAGAGAGAGAGAGAGAGAGAGAGAGAGAGAGAGAGAGAGAGAGAGAGAGAGAGAGAGAGAGAGAGAGAGAGAGAGAGAGAGAGAGAGAGAGAGAGAGAGAGAGAGAGAGAGAGAGAGAGAGAGAGAGAGAGAGAGAGAGAGAGAGAGAGAGAGAGAGAGAGAGAGAGAGAGAGAGAGAGAGAGAGAGAGAGAGAGAGAGAGAGAGAGAGAGAGAGAGAGAGAGAGAGAGAGAGAGAGAGAGAGGAGGTAGTGGGTGTTTTGTACTGTGTCGCCGTTTTTTTTTTTTTGCCTCACGTCGCTCGTCCTGCATCCTCAATCAAAAGTAGGATTACACTACTTAGTCGCCACACCCTGAATGATTTTAGCAGAGTGCAGGGGCTCTTACATTTTTAGGGAGGAGACGAGAAAAGTAGTAAAGCACCAAATCTCCCATGTCATAAAATAGCAAAGAAATAGATCGAAGATCTCGACAGTCGGACACAGGCAAATTGGGACACAACTGGGAAAATAGAGCTAGCCAAACAATATGCCCTGGGAATAGCGCGCGATCATCTCCTCGGTTGTATCGCCAGGTGTGGACAGGACTGGGATAAGATAAAGAAGGAATTCTTGAGTATGTATCCCACAATAAGGACCTTCGAGGTCCTCCAGAAAGAGTTGGGAGAGGCCAAACGGCGGATGGGAGAAACCCTCCGCGCATTCCTCATTAGACTGGAGATATTGAGGGACGAGTTAGCCACCCTAGAGCCCTCCGTCGCCGGGTATTTAAACAAAGTGATGGTTTTACGGTTCACTGGAGCTCTACCTTATGCCTTTACATACACCCTGACAGAAGAAGAAAAAAAGGAGCCACCGAAAATATTGAAGAAGGGGTATGAGTATATCAAGGCCCATCCAGAGTTAAAACTATCCGATGTCGATGTAGCTAAAGAAGTAAAAGTCATGAACATCTGTTCAACCCAAGTGACCGGATCTAAATCCTCTTCACAAGGCCGTTCCCAACGTCCTTCGGGCCAGTCGCGTCACCCGATATCTCAGAAGGGTGGACGGCACGCCATGCCACCCCCCCGCTCATACGGGAACGCGTCCGCGCCGCCCACATGTTACTCTTGTGGATATATAGGACACGTGGCCCGTGACTGCCCCTATGGGTGGCAACAGAGGGGTGCCTATCACCCTCCAGCGGGCCCCCGGTACCCTCAGTACCAGCCGTCCGCGCCACCCCAGTACTCTCGGAACAGGCGCCAGCCTGTCTCGCCTTGCGCTGCCTGGCGCCCGGAGTACACGGCCGGTCCCTCTCCCCGCAACTCCTGGCCTAACCATGACCAAGAGAGGAACAAAAAAAAAAACGCCGATCCCCGAATAGTTGCGGCAGTTCACGGCCCGACCAATGCACTTACACTGAGACTGTGTGTAGGCACTGATGCACGAAAGGAGATGATCTACGCGATGCTAGACACAGGCGCAGGGGTATCCCTAATAGAGGAAGACTTATTCAATAAGGTAGGTGGGAAAATGATAGCTACAGAACCTCTGTCCATACAAGGGGTAGATCGGACACCAATCCCTAATAAAGGGTTAGCTGAAGTAGTGGTGAACTTTGGGCACGGAGAGAAAACAGAAAAATTTGTAGTAATATCACAAGGTGTAGTGTTACCAACAGCAGTTTTGTTGGGTCTAGAATTTATGTGGAGGCAAAATGTGGTAGCTGCACCGCTAGCCGCACCTGGGCAGTTTAGCGTAATGGTGGGCGCCTACCCGGTGGAAGTCCATTCTCTGGCTGCGGGCGATATGAGCCCGTACCCAGAAGATTGACTAACCGACCGTAACCCTACCTTAGACGAGATGGAGGAAGTCCCCATGAAAGCATACGCTATTAACGTAGCGTCCTTGCTACCAGGCACGGCAGGGTATGTCACTCTGGAGACAGAGATTGGCAGAGCCCGGCAAGCCTTATTCCTTCCAAGGTCCAATGATATCCCTTCTTCATTTTTATTTCCCGGGTTAGTAACTTTAACTCCTAACGTCAAACAAACCAAGGGTAAATTCATCATCCCCTATGCTAACCCAACTGAAGAAACTATTGAGTTGCCAACAGGTGAGGTGCTGGGCCACATTTATTCTTGTCACACTGAATATTACCAGTCATCAACTAATGAAAGTGTAGCGGCTGTCACACAAACAAAAACAACAGTTACCAAGCCGCCTATCACCCAGTCCAGTAAGCAGCAAGAACTTGATAAGATGATAGACGAGCTATTTTCCCCTTCACTACGGGAAAACAACTGTCTGAAGGGCCTCACCCGCAAGTATCCTGATGTGTTTGCTCTGAAACATGAACCTCTTACTATTACTCCCTATTATGTTCACACTTTAAGGCTGAAAAATGACAAGCCTATATATAAAAAGCCATACCCAATACCAGTAAAATACCACAAGGAGATAGAAACTCAGCTCAAGGACTTAGAGGCCCAGGGTATTATACGCCCTAGTGCGTCACCCTACAGTGCACCTCTAGTCCCTGTTGCCAAGAAAGATGGCGGGGTCAGACTTTGTCTCGACTTCCGCGCTCTGAACGATGAATTGATTGATGACAGACATCCCCTCCCTAACATTAACCTCATCTTGCAACAGTTAGGGGAAAGTAAAGTTTTCACCTCTCTGGATTTACGCCAGGGCTACCACCAAGTCCCATTGGCAGAGGAATCCAAACACTTGACAGCTTTCACGACACCTTATGGCCTCTATGAATTCACTACAGTCCCCTTTGGATTAAAAACAGCACCTGCAGCCTATCAGAGGATCATGAATCAAGTCCTCATAGGTTTGACAGGTAGAATTGTACATGTATATCTTGATGATTTGATAGTACAAGGGAAAAACATGGACCATCACCTAAAGAACCTTCATGCTGTCTTAGACAGACTGCAGAAGGCCCATCTGTCCTTAAGATTAGATAAGTGTTCCTTCTTCAAAGAGCAAGTAGACTACTTGGGTCACATTGTTAGTGCTTCTGGCTTGAAGCCTCAGCCCTCAAAGGTACAAGCGGTGCAACAACTCACCCCTCCACAAACGGTCAAAGAGCTTCAAGGTTTTCTGGGATTAGTTAATTTCTATAGGAAGTTCATTAAAGACTTTGCGAAAATAGCATCCCCCCTTAATAATTTACTAAAAGGGAGAAAAGTCACCAAGAATGATAAGACGCTTCTGGAGTGGAACGAGGAGGCATTGCATGCATTTCAAACACTAAAGAACAGTCTAACGACTGACATTGTGTTAACCTTTCCGGATTTCCGGAAGCCATTCCACCTCACTACAGATGTGTTGGATAAGGCAATAGGTGGTGTGTTGCAACAAAAGGATGAGAACGGTAGCCTGCGACCAATTGCATACTTCAGTAGGACACTCAATGGAGCGGAGCGTAACTACTCCGCGGTAGAGAGGGAAGCCTTAGCAGTTATCTATGGACTCAGTACAAACCGGCCCCTTATCTTGGGTTATAGGATTCACATCCTGTCGGACCATAGACCGCTGACTTGGCTGTTAAAGAGCACTGTTCCAAGTAGCAGGATTGCACGTTGGCAGACATTGCTGGGAGAATTTGATTTCAGTATAGATTATCTCCCAGGCTCAAGTAATATGGTGGCAGATTTTTTATCAAGGATTAGAAATCAAGAGAGCGATGTGATAGAAGGCGAATTGGATGCTAGAATTATGTCTGTCACCCATACGGGTGGACAAGACGGGTCTGTCACCTCCCCGGAGGGACATGACAAGCGAGATAAGTTTCTCCATTGGAGTCTTGAAGCACTCTTGGAGCACCAGGGTCGCGATCCTGAACTGAGAGAGATTAAGCATGCTTTAGAAAGAAACGCCGGCAGTAACGTAAATGTAAATAGTAGTATGATGTTTGATGTTGTTGAAGATAAAGAGAGAGCTGAGAAAAAGGTTGCTGAGAGGAGCAATGTAAAGTTAAATGCAGCTAAGAGACACTTTAAAAAACTGCCTCTTAGTGAAGTGTGTGTAGAGAACGGTATTCTCTACCGCAATGTTTGCGATGAATACAACAAACAGACCAGACTGGTTATTGTCCCACCAAGCTTCATTCCTAACGCGCTGGCTCTGGCACATTCCGTGCTACCTGCAGGGCACGGAGGTACCAAGGTCACGCTGGCACGTTGTCGCAAGTTCGCGTACTGGCCGGGAATGAAGGCGGACGTGGAGCAATATGTCAGATCTTGCCCTGTCTGTTGTCGGTTTAAGAAGAGGGGATCCCCGCCTGCTCCGATTATGAGATATCCTGAGGTTGTCCAACCGTTTGACAGAGTCCATATGGACATTGTCGGACCTTTGTCGGTTTCCGACAAAGGCTATAAGTATGTACTGACAGTGATTGACGTCCTGTCACGTTTCCTGGTAGCAACCCCCCTTCGGACGAAGGCAGCCAAGGAAGTGGCAGCTGCGTTCTACGAGAACGTAGTCTGTGTACACAGCATCCCGCCTATTCTAGTCACTGATCAGGGAAAGGAGTTCGTTAACACTCTCCTGCGAGAGTTGACTCAATTGCTACAGATTGATCACTTAAGGACGACTCCTTATCACCCGTCTGCGCACGGGGTGATTGAGAGGCCTAACGGCACTTTAATAAATATTCTGAGAACCTTATGTGAGGACAATAGAGGGATTTGGGACTAAATGCTTCCAGTTGCAACACACGCCTACAACACTGCCTATCATCGTGTTTTACGGGATTCCCCATTCTTCCTGCTTTTCTCCCGTGACCCTAATGTTCCTTTTGAAATGTTAGAAAATAGGCGACAACCGTGTTATGATGTAGATAGTTACAAGTCATTCACTGCTAGTGTCGCCCAAAGGACTTATAAATTATGCCAGAAGAATATTGATATCGGTTGGCAAGAGTCTGAAAGGATGTTTAGGAAGGCAAAATACAAACAGATTGAGATTGGAGATAGGGTGTATGTCAGGAACATTCCGTCCAAGGGTGAGCCTAAGAAACTTCAGCCTTTGTTTAACGGCCCTTCCGGGTCGTCGACAAGGTTAGTCCTGTGGTCTTACGACTCCGCCATATCAGAGGGAGTAAGATCAGGACGGTTCACACCAACAATGTTCAGGTCGTTCATGAGGACTCTCTTGGACTCCATGACTCCCCTAACGTCAGGCGTGCCTACCCTGTCCCTGACAACCAAATACCAGGGCCGATTGATGATTCATTATCAATGGCCCCTCCGCCTGACGAGTCGGTACCCTTGTCGTTTGCTGCTCCCTCCGAGCCCTCCCAGCCGACTCCTGCTCCCTCATCACCTGAAGTTCTCCAGGCTCCTTCCGAGCCTCAGTCAACTCGTCCGTTACGTTCCAACACGGTACCTCCCTCACTCCCCAACGTCATGGAGCGTCCTCTTGAGTATCGTCAACGACCGGCGAACTGATACCCCCTATCATTTCAGATCCTGGGTGTTGCCCTCCCCTTACCTGCGGCTGTTCCCCTGCGGGAGCAACCTATACGTCCTGGCCTTGTCTTCTCCTCTGTCTTTAAGATGTTGTTGACAGGGCGTTACTACGTCGTTCCTGTCGTCATCCAGACAGACGAAATACAACGTCCTCTCATCAACGTGGCAAATCTGACCGCGGAAGTGTCGTGGTCTATTGAACATATGAATCAGTCGTTTCCCACTGTGGGTTTGCTCAGGCGCACTCTAGACTCCTTTCACTTTGAATTTCATAAGCTTTTTAAAGATCTTAATAACTTCTTAGCAGCCATGAGTGGTAGAGATGGGAGCCCATTTAGGACTCGCCGGAGGAGAGGGGCCGTAGACTTTGTTGGCTCGGTAGCAAACCTCCTTTTTGGCACGGCCACTCAGGCCCAGATTGATGTAATACATGAGAAACTCTCCAATCTTCACGCTCTCTCCTCGGAGGAAAGACGCCAGCTCAACCTCCATACAGAAGTCCTCAACGCTACTGTTCGGGACCTCCGTCACGTCCACTCTGCTATATCTCATCTAGAGTCCGCCTCAGCTTTAGCCTCGGCTATTATTAGGCAGTTTTCTTTACGGACCTTGCAAATTGAGGGAGAAATGCGTATCTTGGAGACCATTCTCCTGATCCAATTGGCGCTTAGTGACCTAAATCATGATACATTAAACCTCAAACTAGGCCTTCAACAAATGTCCCAAACGCAAGTCTCCCCTCTTATTATTCCCAATGATGTCTTGCTTCGTGTACTCAGGAATGCCTCCCTCCATTATCCCGGCTTGTTATTCCCTGCGGCTCATGAATATTTAGCCTTGTACCGTGATGTCTCTAGGGTTATTTCTAAAGGTGCGCTTTTCTTAGGTACCCTTCACTTCTACTTACAGATCCCCATGAAAGGAGATCCCTCCGATGTGTTCGATGTGTTTAAAATGGACGCGTTGCCTTTTCACCTCGATGACACGCCATATTTTCTACACACCGACACACTCTCAACCTACCTCGCGGTTTCTGAAGACCGCAACCACTATATGCTTTTGGACTCCTTGGATCGCTGTACTAAACAACATCTTCTTTATATCTGCCCTCTTGTAGCCCCTGTGTATTCTACGTCTGTCCGGCGCTGCGAGATTGCCCTTTTCCTCGAGCGTCCGGATGCACTATCACTGTGTTCTAAGTCTCTTCTCAGGAACTTCCCACCAGTCTTCCTCCCGTCCCCGGCGGGCTGGGTCTCCTCCACGGATGTTCCCCAGGTCGTCACCATGGTCTGCCCGGACAGTCATGTCACCAAGTACCGGCAGACCCTGAATGGCACGGGGCTTCTTACCGTCGGTATGGGTTGTAGTGCCCACGCCGACGCGTTCAGCCTCCCTGCCTCTGCCACTTTGGATGGTGCCGAGCCGCTGACGATCCACCGGGTCCCTTTCCACGTCGGACGAGGCGTGGTTGAGTCCTTGCTGGCGGTCCATCCCTCCCTGGGCCATCCCCCTCCGCCTGCGCCGCCCGTGGCCTCTACGGACGCACCGCTGGATCTTCCCCCGACGCTCCACCTGCTGGAGGAGTCTGTCCCGGGTTCTTCCACCGGTGATGCCGCCTTTCCTTGGTGGGGCTGGCTGCTCTTTGGGTTCTCCGCCGCTGGCCTCCTCCTCTTCGCCTGCGGCCTGACCTGGTTCTTCCTTCTGCGACCCCGTCTCCTGCGTGCCTCCCGCCCCGTCACGCCGTCCCCGTCTTGGTCTGAGATGGTCGTTCGGCCTGCCGCGCGCTTCCTGCCACGAGGACGTGGCGTTATCTTGAAGGGGGAGGTATGTGGTGCCCCGCAGGGCGCTGCATCCACTAACACAGACGCAGTAACATCACCTGACCCAGTACATCCATCATAAATAAACAAGGAAGACGAAAGCGACGTAGAACGTTTGAATACATCCAACTCTAAGAACAATTTGAAGAACACAGCACAGCGAGGCGACAGTGAGAAGAACAAATCATTATCGAAACACACAGGAAGCCAAAAAGGGGCGTCTCGGGCCACCATACAGCCGGCGCTCTGCCGGCTTCCCGAAACCGCCCACTTCACCCAACGACAGCACCACGCTAAAGACTATAAGGACGAGAATCATGTAAACGGAAGTCATGTAAAATAACACTACTCATGAATATTCACTCTTATGTGCTATAACCATAGAGGATGTAACAATATCATAGGGAAAGGAGTGCACCCTCAGTGCAGGAGCCTTATGTACCCAGTCAATAGGTATGACGTAGTAATGACGTATAGTGACGTAGGCAATCGCCCATATAAGGGAGTTCCCTCGGAGTACTCGGGGCAGAACTAGAAATAATTCTGACCGACAGTCACGTGTCCCTCTAAATTTTAGACACAATATGTGTCGTGTGTTCATCTACGCTGTCGTGAGTAGAAAGTGAAGTGTTGTACCGTAAAGGAAAGCGCACTAGTGTCCATTGTGTATAGTGGTATTGTTTAGATTATAAGAGTATATATCTTCAGTGTATGTGTAATAAGAAATAGTTAGGATTGCAACTAGTATTGAAGTAGGACGTTACTTGTCCCTTAACAGGCAGTGTGCGAGGCCTGACGACCCGCTGGGTCTGATTGAAGTGTATTCTGTATTTTATATTATTTTGTTATTCATAGTGTTAAGATAAGTTAAAACTAAATATAAAAAAGCGACAACGTTTCATCACCCCAACTACGAGCTCCTTCAAATACTCTTGAAGTACCAGAACATTAAGTCAGTTGTCGCTACCAGTCTTAAACCTCCTTGAGAGCCCGGTGTCGGGCCACAACACAGAGAACTTCAAGGCTTCACAGCATACACTGGTTTACCCCTGCCCCTTCATAACAATGACATTTTCCCCCAACACCTGAGTGCCCCACATGTGTGGCACCACAGATGCGCAAGCACCTTTCTCAGAGGTCGCAGGGCCGCGTCAATCCTCACACACTCACAACTGCTCTCCATTTGCTTTTGTCACGCACAGTCATTCTACTATGCTCCAGTGTCACTCCTCCCTTCAACGTCTCCTTCACACCATCCATCCATCCCTGCCGGGGCCCACCCCTCAAGCTCACACCTCTCACACTATACTGACAAATTATTACATTCATTAGAATAATAAAATAAATGTTACTTTCATAGGTGGTGTTGCACCAACTATCACATTAACAGTGATAGATGAGTTGGTGTACGACATCATCGGCCGCTCGTCTAAAGTATTCGACGGGGTAACAGCGCCTTTCAGCATTGACACAGCTGCCTTGGCTGATGTGCCACAGACAGGACAGCAGCAGCAGCAGTCAAGCAGCGGTGAAATATCGACTGGCATGTATGTTTGTGAAAGTTTTATATCTCTTTAAAACAATGTAATAATCACTCATAAATTCATATTCTTTGTAGATACACACTTTATCAGTCAATTACTTTACAAACAAAAAAAAAAAGTGGAATACTTCTGTTAATAAGTAATATTTCACCTGTATGACCCTTTTTCTTCAACTACCTATTTAAGTTACATGCATTAATCACCATGACTAATATATGACCCTTTTTTTCAGCCCTGTACCCCTAGAGACCATTTCACCACATTGCTCAATCGAGACAATATATGTGGAAGAGGTACCATCTCCTGCTCTGGCACCCACTGGTTCAACATCTGCTGCTGCTGGCCCTATGACATCTGCCACTGCTTCAGCATCTGCTCGCCCAATGACAACTGAAGCTGCTCCACCACCGTCACAGCCTACTTCTTCAGTAGAATTAAGAGATGCTTTTCATAGGGCAGCAGTAAGTTTTTTTGATGCTGGGGCTGAATATTACCGCCTCAAGGCTATGAAGCTAAAGATAGACCTTAATATTAAGTAAATCTTCAAAAATATTTATCTCTGTTGCAGTTTTTTTCCGATTTCCATGCTGACTGCTCTTCTGCATACCTCCTTCCTCCCTGCTGTGGCCTCACTCCACAGCAGGGTTGGAGAAAATCTTTTTTTTTTTTTTCATTTAAATAATTTTTTTATTCAAGTGATTTTTTTTGCAATAATCCTTGTTTGTTTCCACCAATTATTTATTTCAGTCTTGTGAGGTCATTTTCTTGTAATAAAATTGTCCAGTGCTTAAATGAAACCACAGTTAAATATACATTACTAAAGATGAGTACTTACATAAAAATCATAAGCTTATGATTTTTATGCTAAAACACATCTTTGGTAATGTATATCAAACTATGGTTTCATTTAAGCACTGGACAATTTTATTACAGGAAAACGACCTCATTAGACTGAAATAAATAATTAGTGGAAACAAACAAGGATTGCTGCAAAAAAAAAAAAAAAAAAAAAAATTAAATGAAAAAAAAAATAAAAAAGAAAAAACATCTATTTCTTTCTCTCTCTATTTTTTTAATCATGATTTTCTCCAACCCTGCTGTGCAGTGAGGCCACAGCAGGGAGCAAGGAGGCATGCAGAAGAGCAGTCAGCATGGAAATCTGTAACGCTAAAGTAACTATCGTCGGTTCCACGAGAACTGGCATAGATTTTCCTTCAGTTCGGACCTAGTTTTGTTATGGATGTCGTTTCAGATTAATTTATAATAGTTCAAAATGCACACACTTATCAATAAAGATATTACTGCATTAGTTTTCTATCGGTGCAATCTGTTACCTTACAGCTCACAAAGGATTTTGGAAGGAATACAAAGTCAATTTTATGCGCATCAGAACAAGTTAAGAATTAGCCAATGAGCGCGCAGCACCATCACCCATGCAATGATACAAAGTCTGCGAGTCCACCCCTGAAGGAAAATCTATGCCAGTTCTCGTGGAACCAACTATTGTACATAAATACAAAGAAGCAAAAGAGGAATTGCAATCAAACAAACATATAAATATCCGGCAATATTGTTTAAAAAAACAAATCAAGACCTCTACAGTACAACTTGGATAAGATGTTACCATGTAATGTTGATGTACACATTTGTTTTAACTTAATATTAAAGAATATTAAAGACTGGAAAACTAATATTATTGGGCCACAAACCTTACAAATATGTAGGTAACATCAATGACAATGAAAAATATTCTATAATTTTAAAATATCTAGTCCTAATTCTATACATTACATAATACCTTACAGTTTACATAAAGTCTTTGGGAAAACTAACTCTGCCTCCAAAATGTGCAAAGGTGCAACATTGCCAGATTGTCGTACTCTGCCTCATATGTTTGTCGATTTCCGACCCAAAAACTGCTTCCATCACTCAAATAACTGCCTTCATATATGGTTATCGTTTCAATGGTTAATTATTGGTATTTCTTGGCAACAGTTATGTGCTAGAAACCGGTAAATACGTGGCTTTGAGTACGATAATTTGGCAACCGTGAGGTCAACTAGGCCAGATTACTGTTAATAAAAATTAATGTTTACAAAATGGAGCATGAATATGAAAAGAAACAAAAAGTATCTTACAAAAATAATGAAACTTGTTAAGAAAATAAGCTGACTGCAAAAAAACAATTCCTTCCACATCCCTTATACACAGAGTTAGCCAGTATCTTCACTCTTTCCTAATTTCCTCTTCTCCATTTTGTTACCTGTTTCTGTTTTTCCTCGTTCCTTTGGCTTTTTTTGTGTGTGTGTGTGTGTGAACTGAAACCTGTCTGGGGGGTTACTACACTTGGCACATTTTCCTCCGTCCTCTAATTTCATTAAATCTAAATGTTCCAAAGTGACATTACATGTTGATATTTCATTCAAAAATGTTGTCTGGCTATAACCTGTCTGTATGCTAGACCCTGCTCTGGTATGTCACGGTTGTCATCTAACAGGCGCACTTAACATCACTGTAGCCGATCCAGGGTTCAGTACGTTTCCTAACTAGTAGAAGGTAATGCTATAATTGTATTTCGTAAAGAATCCTTATAACCAAAAACTAACTAAAATTATGGGTATTCTTTTTTCTTGAACAGAACATTGAATAAACAACAGAACAATAATATGAAAATACGTATAGCACCTTTGCCAGGTCATCGTACTCAGAGCACAGTATTTACCGGTTTCCGACGCCTAACTGTTGCCAAGAAACATCAGGATCTAACTCTTTTAACGATAACTATAAATTAGTTTCGTTATTGGAGCCCAAAAGACAGTATACGGGTAGGAAGTCGGGAAATATAATCGGCTGAGTACGACAATCTGGCAACGTTGAGGCTGTAGCCCGCAGGCCGGAGCCAGCCTATATGCCATTTAGCGGGTGTAAGATACCACAAATAGCATATTTTTACTGCGCAAAGCAGGTGATGTCACTTATTGTGACTAAGTGAGCTTTCATATTTATCTATTTGTGTATATTTCATGGTGGCAAAACTTTCATTACTAGTTTCATTTTTACTAGTGACACGAATATGTGACTGTTTTTCACAATATAATTTCACTCAAACAAGTGAATCAGACACCACATAAATATTAACAGTGTGTGTATGAATGAATACAAAGGTAAGCACATACTTTGAGTGAACTCTAGGATGTCTCGTGGATCATTAATAAATAAAAACAATATCTGGATAAGCTACTCTTTAGCCCGTTACCGGCTATGGCTGCCAAAAAAGTCCCTCCGCCAAGTTTGTACCCCCCATTTGGTGATTGTCAGGTGCGCCTATTGATAATCACCATCACTGCGGTCACTATCACTGCCATTATGACCACCCTCCTCCTTCTCCTCTGGTGCCTGGATGTTTCTTGCCTTACAAATATTGTGTAGGACAGCACAACAAGTCACAACTTGGCAGGTTTTCTCTGGGCTGAGACGAACCTCGCCATGAAGGACGTGGAATCTTCTCTTCAGCTGCCCAATTCCACGTTCCACCAAACTGCGTGTAGTTCTGTGTGCCCTGTGTGAAATGGGTATCTAATGAGTAATGATGAAGCATATAGTGCATTAAATTGTAGGGATTATTATTGTTCCACTAGTGCTCGTGCTCTTAACTTTTTTTACTACCAAAATGGCCGGCCAATGGAAACAAAAATACAGTAAAAAAAAAAAAAATCCCGCTAAACTTGCCGGCCACACCATAGGGAACAGTCAGAGAAGAATGGCCGTGATCAAGAGAGATGTCCTGACACTCCTCGCTTGAAGAAGTTCAAGTCGTAGGAACTTGGAAAAATAGGAAGAAGGTTCCAGAGTTTACCAGTGAGTGGGATGAAAATGTGAACATACTGGTTAACTCTTGCGTTAGGTAAATTGACAAAATAGGGATGAGAGTAAGTAGATAGTCTTGTGAGGAGGGGCCGCGGGAGGGAGAGAAGCATGCAGTTAGCATGCAACATCGCGGCGAAGTTTAAGAGATTGAAGACAGCTAGTCAGAGGAGGAGAGTTGATGAGGGTGGCATTAGTTAGTTGATATTTATCTTAGTTTTTTTTTTTTAAGGTGAGAGAGTGGTGTACATGAGTGTTAATGTGTGTGTGTGCCTTGTCTTGGCTACTCCCCCTTCAATGGAGGAAGACAGCCAAGGTTTACAGATATATGGATAGAAGTTCATATTTAGTTTTGGTAATTTATCCTGACAATTTTTTTTCTGGTAAATCGATGGTGTTTTGATTGCTTTGTTATATAATTGATTGGCACTATTTTTTCTAATTTCTGAGGAGGTTAGGGTGGAATGGGTAAAAAAATCACTGCTGTTTTTCAACATAAATGTTTAACTAATTCATTCAAAGTACATAAAAATTTACCAGAAATTTTTGTGTGTGCAATTGTGAGTGGGTTCACTTGAGATTGGGCGTCGCCTTATTGGCTCGACTGACAGAGACATGGCTCTGTATGTCGAAGGTCCCTGCCAGTGTTCTCTGATACACTCACAATCAAAGATGGAGTACCTAGATAGTAGCAGTGAGTAATCTTAGGTCACTTTGGAGTCATTGGTCACTGGCAGAACCTGATTGGTTAATAATTAAATCACAATCTTATGAGAGTACTGCTATTTACATCACATACTTCATAGTATGTTGGCTTAGTAATAAAAGATGCTGAAAACTGGATTCCTCTACTTTATTGAATATAGGAGTAATTATATACTGAATTTGTAATGTAGCCAAGATAAAAAAGCATGTTTTACAGTGGTCTCATGAAAATAAATAGGCTGACAATTACTATTTTGTTATAATGTCTATTGAACGTTAATACCATAGCTTTGAGCCCAATGATGAATATCTTCAAGCAAGACACAAATAGTAACAGATTGGTCACCAATTCACTCAGTCAACACAATTCTCCAGTAAAAAATTACACTGAATTCACAATAAAGTTGTTTTTTCCACCCTGGAACTTTGTATCAGAAAACAAGTAACAAATAAAAGTACAGCTTCCCACCTGGAATAAGGGAAACATAAACAACCAAGTAACAAATAAAACTACAACTTTCCACCCGGAATAAAGTAACCATAAGCCAAGTAACAAATAAAAGTACAACTTTCCACCCGGAATAAAGTAACCATAAGCCAAGTAACAAATAAAACTACAACTTTCCACCCGGAATAAAGTAACCATAAGCCAAGTAACAAATAAAACTACAACTTTCCACCCGGAATAAAGTAACCATAAGCCAAGTAACAAATAAAAGTACAACTTTCAAGGAAGTACAAGGCATGCCTCCGATTTTTTCCATTTGTGAATACGCAAAACCTTAGTAAGAGCAAGTTATTACATTAATAATTACATTCTCTTTAAGTACATGATCATGGTTACCACAGGAAGCTCCCAAAAGTTCAATTATTCCATTTGTGAAGCAATGACTGGAGTAAGAAATAAATATATAATTAATTTTGTGGGGCAAAGAAATACAAGAACATTTTACTACGAGAAGGCCTCCAAATTCCATTTAAACCATTTGTGATTATGTAAGCACTGCTCAAGTAAAATAAATACACAGCTTTTACATAAAACTCAAAGAAGTACAAAATTATACAGCAGGGAATTACTTCATGAGATAGACTTCACAGTCTTCATTCACCACATGATTTTGGTTAAAAGACAGACTGACCACGAACTCACTAGCTTCCAACTTGTAGTATAATAGCTGTAGCTGAGAATTGGGGGGGGACAACTGATATGTTTTCCTCCCACTTATACCAATATAATTTATTTTATTTTTCGTAACTCATTTTTACATAAATATTTAAGGTACGCCGTTTTACTTCCCACACAAGTCATGCAACCTAACCTAACCTAAACTGACCTAACCATGTAGATGTGGTCGCCTCGATCTTTCGTTTTTTCTAACTCGATTACATGTTTGGATTGACTTATTCAATACAAGCATTAAATTAGTACGTGAAATGATTACTTATTAAGTTTAGGTCCGCAACTGAACCATTAACAAAATAACAATACATATGCAATGATTCGATAGAATACTATTTTTAATGTTTTTTTTTTTTAACAGGCGCATGCTATAAACTGTGATTGTTACTATACATAAAATAATAATTTTCACATTCTCCCAAAACAAATAACTCAAACTCTTCATACATCTTTTGTACAAACCTTCAACAATCATGGAAACGCTTTTTAAATCAAATTCAAGGACTATTCCTTTATTGTTGAAAATAGGAAATAGTTACGGATACCACTGGCTAGGCGCATCATTTTACGGATCCGGTTCATTTACTATTATGCTCGGTTAGGTTACTATTTAGTTCGGTTGGGTTGCTATTAAGTTCGGTTAGGTTAGTATTACGTTCAGTTAGGTTACTATTAGGTTCGGTTAGGTTAGTTTTACGTTTGGTTAGGTTCAAGTATGTACTGGTATCTGTATCAAGGCTGAATGAAAATATGATTACTACTTATTGATATATAGTGAAGTTAATAGTAAAGTCGAAAGTTAATACCAAGTTTAGTATTAATAGTTGACGAGGATACGGGCCCCAGGTTCCTCTTGCCCCAATCGAAAATAACAGTAAGGTCTGAGGCTAAGCGTTCTGTTGCCTCCAGCCTTGAATCGTTAAGTTCCTGTAGGCTGGGTCATCTATTAAAAGAAGTTGAGTAATGCAGAGTGAAGTCATCGGCGTAAGAATGGATAGGACAGTTCGTTTTGGAAAGATCATCAATGAACAACAGAAAGAGAGTGGGAGATATGACAGAACCCTGTGGGACACCACTGTTAATAGGTTTAGGGGAAGAACAGTGACCGTCTACCGCAGCAGAAATAGAACGGTCAGAAAGGAAACTGGAGATAAAGGTACAGAGAGAAGGATAGAAACCGTAGGAGGGTAGTTTGGAAAGCAAAGATTTGTGCCAAACCCTATCAAAAGCTTTTGATATGTCCAGCGCAATAGCAAAGGTTTCACCGAAACAGCTAAGAGAGGATGACCAAGAGTCAGTTAGGAAGGCAAGGAGATCACTAGTAGAACACCCCTTGCGGAACCCATACTGGCGATCAGATAGAAGGTCAGAAGTGGAAAGGTGCTTGTGAATCTTCCGGTTAATCAATGATTCAAAAGCTTTAGATAGACAAGAAAGTAAAGCTATAGGACGGTAGTTTGAGGGAATGGAACGGTCACCCTTTTTAGGCACAGGCTGTATGAAGGCATACTTCCAGCAGGAAGGAAAGGTAGATGTTGACAGGCAGAGGCGAAAGAGTTTGACCAGGCAGGGTGTCAGCACGGAGGTACAGTTTTTAAGGACAATAGGAGGCACTCCATCAGGTCCATAAGCTTTCTAAGGATTGAGGCCAGAGAGGGCATAGAAAACATCATTTTGAAGAATCTTTATAACAGGCATGAGAGAGTCAGAGGGGGGATGAGTGGGAGGAATATGCCCAGAATCGTATAGAGTGGAGTTTTTAGAAAAAGTCTGAGAGAAGAGTTCAGCCTTAGAGATAGATGAGACGGCAGTGTTGCCGTCAGGACTGAGGAGAGGAGAGAAAGATGAAGAAGTTAAGTTGGAGGAGACGTTTTTGGCAAATGCCAGAAGTCACGGGAAGAGTCAGAGAAAGCAAGGTTTTGGTATTTTCTATTGATGAAAGAGTTTTTGGTTAGTCGGAGAATAGATTTGGCACGATTCCGGGCAGAAATGTAAAGTTCATGATTAGCATTAGTTCGAAGGCTCTGGTACCTTTTGTGAGCTGCCTCTCTATCTTTGATAGCACGAGAACAAGCGTGATTAAACCAAAGCTTTTTAGCATGAAGAGTAGAGAAAGTACGTAGAATGTATGCCTCCATTCCAGAGACAATCACCTCTGTGATGCGCTGAGCACACACAGAGGGGTTTCGCTCCTGGAAGCAATAATCATTCCACGGGAAATCGGAAGAGTACATCCTCAGGTCGTTCCACCGAGCTGAAGTAAAATGCCAGTGCATCGCCTCTTCGGTGGGTCCAGAGGGTGTACAGGAGCGATAGGACAGGATACAGAAATAAGGTTGTGATCGGAGGAGCCCAACGGAGAGAACAGTTTGACAGAGTAAGCAGAAGGGTTTGAGGTAAGGATGGGGTCTAGAATGTTGGGCAGGTCTCCAAGACGGTCGAGAATACGTGTAGGGTGCTGGACCAACTGCTCTAGATCGTTGAGGATAGCAAATTTGTAGGCTTGTGCACCAGGCTGAAGATTTCAGCGAAGGGAAAGTGGGTCAAGATGTGCTCCACTTTAGAGTTCAAGTAGTCAAAGAATTTTACATAGTTAGTAGAGTTAGGTGAGAGATAAAGAACACAGATGTATTTAGTAATAGAATGACAATGAAATCTTAGCCAGATGGTGGAAAATTCTGAAGAATCAAGGTTGTGGGCACGAGAGCGAGTGATGTCGTTGCGCACGTAGGCGCAACATCCAGCTTTGGATTGAACTTTAGGATAGAGATAGTAGGAGGGAACAGAGCAGAGACTAGAGACTACGAGACCCCAGACAGGAGGAGGACCTACTCATGACAGTTCCTAAGAGTACACACGATACTACACAAGGCTTTAAGGAGACTACGAGAGCCCAAACCAGACGGAGGACCTACACATGACAACTCCTATGAATATACACACGACACTACACAGGGATACATGAACACTACATCTTCTCATCCACTCGCCTCATCTTACTATTATAGCAGTCTTTCATCTCTTAAATTCCGCCGCAATGTTGCATCTCTTTCCATCTTCTATCGATATTTTCATGCTGACTGCTCTTCTGAACTTGCTAACTGCGGCCCCGTTGCAAATCCCTCATGTAAAAGTTAACAAGAATTTTTTTTTTTGCTTCTTTTTAGTTCTTGTTTTTATCCTTGAGCTGCTTTCCTTGCTCATAAAAAATAACTTCATTGCTCCGGTTGCCAACGCTTCTCTAAACATAACTCAAGCCTCCTTTTATCTAGATAGCAACGTGGAGGTAGCCTAGAGGTCCTCAGATCTAGACAGCATAATCTAAATGAGGACTAACCAGCGGGAGATACAATTTAACGACAACTTCTGTGTTTCCGTTGCCACCGCTTCTAGAATCACAACCTCAGCCTCCCTTCATCTAGCTAGCAACGTGGAGGCAACCTGGAGTCCCTCAGATCTGAAGAACATAGTCAAGGTGAGGTCTAACTAGCGGCAGAGGCATTTTATATCTTTGCTCTGGTCGCTAACGCTTTTAAAAATAACCCCAGCCACCTTTCATCTAGCTAGCAATGTGGGGGTAGCCTGGAGGCCCTCAGATCTGAAGAACATAATCGAGGTGAGGTTTAACTAGCGGCAGATGCATTTTATTTCTTTGCTCAGGCTGGTAACGCTTCTTAAAACACAACCCCAGCCTCCTGTCATCTAGCTAGCAACCTGGAGGCAGCCTGGAGGCCCTCAGATCTCTGGCAGGAGGGTCATTTGCATTGTCTACGGTGAGCTCAGGGAACGAATGCAAACCTAATTACGTTCCTTGGGTAAGTTTGCATTTAATATCCCCGGTAGGCAGGCAGGCAGGCGGGAAGCTGATTAATTCACATGTTTACGCCTGACTCCTGCCATTCACCCTTGATCAGAGGCCAATGAAGAGTGACTTTAATGAGGTAATGACTGAGGAGGATGACGAAAAGGAAAAGGAATGATAATAATAAGAATAAGAAAATGAGTCTGTGAATAGGATATCATCTTGTTTTTTTATATATATTTTTTGTTCATGGTTAAGGAACGAGAGAGAGAGAGAGAGAGAGAGAGAGAGAGAGAGAGAGAGAGAGAGAGAGAGAGAGAGAGAGAGAGAGAGAGAGAGAGAGAGAGAGAGAGAGAGAGAGAGAGAGAGAGAGAGAGAGAGAGAGAGAGAGAGAGAGAGAGAGAGAGAGAGAGAGAGAGAGAGAGAGAGAGAGAGAGAGAGAGAGAGAGAGAGAGAGAGAGAGAGAGAGAGAGAGCAGGGGAAAAAGGGAAATAGGACCTACCCAAATGGACTAGATAATTGTGTGTGTGTGTGTGTGTGTGTGTGTGTGTGTGTGTGTGTGTGTGTGTGTGTGTGTGTGTGTGTGTGTGTGTGTGTGTGATGCAACTCGGTCCCTGAAATAACACTAAACTCAATATTTTTATGCACAACTCAAAAATACTTCATACTCACTGACATGCGTATTGATTGAGATAGCGCGTACGAATAGGCTTCACATCAACAAACATTATACTTTCTGCACGTTTTTTGGTGAGTTCTCTCCCACCACAGGGCCAATGAGACGGAGATGAGCAGCAGCTACTTGTATACTCCCAACTTCACCTTCTTAACCCCGCTCGGTCCATTCCAGGCCGTGGCGGTGGCGTGTAGGTAAGCCTGGCCGTGTGCGTGAGTGTGTCCGCCCCGCTACCTCCTGCACTGGGTCATCCTCAGCTTTAATCGTGCCCGGTCCAGGCTGATGTACTGTTATTAGCCCTTCGTCTTCTCTGTAGCTTTATTCTTGTTATTTTCTTCGTGGTCTTGTTCTTGATTTACCTCTTTATCTTTTCCTTCATTTTTTGTTTTCTTTTTTCCTTCTCTGTGTTTTTTGTTCTTGTTCTGGATCTTCTTCCTCTTCAGCTTTTTCATCTTTTTTTTTTCTATTCCATTTTTCTTTTTCTTCATCGTTCTTCTTTCTCTTGTTCTTGTTCTTTTCCCTTTAATTTTTTTTCTTGTTCTTCTTGTAACAGTATATTTTCTCGTTCCAAATTATCGTACACTGTACAAAAAGTAAAGTAAACTCTTACACTCACATTAATATCCATTCAACAATCGTAAAAAAAAAACCTTCGTTATTGACACAGTTTATACGAGTGCAAATGGTATCTACAAGTCCAAGTTCCTCACCCATATTTGATTGTCGCGTTCTGGTATAGTTACGTATCACGCACTATTGGGAACGACGAGTGTGAGGGACAGAAGGACACCACCCACTTCAAAGGCCACTCAGCCACCGCAACCATATATAAGAATGAAATGGCTAGCTGGAAAAAAAGATATAGATAGATAGTTAGGCAGATAGATATATAGACAAAGAGTTATTTATAGAGACAAAAAGAGATAAGGAGAATGACAAAGACTGAGAAAATGCGCGCGCGCGCGCGCCAGAGAGAGAGAGAGAGAGAGAGAGAGAGAGAGAGAGAGAGAGAGAGAGAGAGAGAGAGAGAGAGAGAGAGAGAGAGAGAGAGAGAGAGAGAGAGAGAGAGAGACTTTGCAAACTAATTCTACAGCCATTCCAGTATTTCCTTCCACCCAAGACTCCCTCACAGGCCCCGTCGCCGCCTCTCAGCATTCATTCCTCGCACACTTCTCGTCCGCTTCCTTCCTTTCAAAACTTATCTTCCATCGAACCTGCGACTTAACTAATGGAATGATTTCTCTGTAAGAATTTATTTAGCTTTCAAGGGCGACGTTCATGATTACTAGGCTTAAACATTTTCTTCTCTTTCATATTCATTTTTCTGAAGTTTGATGATTTTTTTTCTTTTCGATTTTTTAGTAAGTGAACTAAGGGGGCATTGTCCTTAGAGTTTTAGTAGATTATATGATTTTTTTTCTTTATTTGATTTAGCTCATTTTTTTGTGTGTGGGAGGGAGTTACAAGTGTGTGTGTATGTGTGTGTGTGTGTGTGTGTGTGTGTGTGTGTGTGTGTGTGTGTGTGTGTGTGTGTGTTTTATCTTACTGTTTGCAAGTGCAATATACGTTTCTGTTTGTCTGTCTGTCTGTCTGTGTGACTCTCTCTCTCTCTCTCTCTCTCTCTCTCTCTCTCTCTCTCTCTCTCTCTCCTTACATACACGTAGTAGTATCCGCATAGTCAGGTCGTGTTGGGCGCCGTTGTACCGCTTTTTCCCATCCTTGAAGAGACACTGTTCGTCACAAAACCTGGCGGGCACAAAGACGCCTTCGCCCCCTCCGCCGTCTCCTGCACCCGCCACTGAATAAACAACTTGTTATTTCACTGCAAACAGCCCTCGCAGCGGCCACCATTCACCCGTTTTCTATACCACCCTGACGCGTGAGAGGCGTGTCTGCCCCGCTGCTGCCCCCTGATGCTACGAGGGCTAACTATTTCCATGTAAAGTGTCCGAAGTGTCCCGTTGGCGCACTTCCAGACTCTTTCCTGTCCTTCCTCCCTTCCTTCCTGCTCGTCCCGCTTCTATATGCACCTTACGCCTCGAAGAACCGATAGCACAAGAAAGTATGAGTGTATGACTATTTCTCTACCACTAAAGGAAACACGGAATTGTATCTCCGGGATCGTTGAAAAAAATAAATAAATAAATGAAAGCCGAGAACATATCTAAATAAACGTTCGTCTATGCACCATACGCCCCCAAAACATTAAGAGAGAGAGAGAGAGAGAGAGAGAGAGAGAGAGAGAGAGAGAGAGAGAGAGAGAGAGAGAGAGAGAGAGAGAGAGAGAGAGAGAGAGAGAGAGAGAGAGAGAGAGAGAGAGAGAGAGAGAACGGAAGGAAGGAGGAAGGAATACAAAAAGCCGGAAGATGATGACGAATACGAACACGGAAGAAGAAAGAGGAGATGAAAGAGGGAAGGAAATAACGAATAATAAAGAGAATAAGAAGAATAGATATAAGAGGAACAAGAATAAATAAAAAAAAAATAAAACAAGAGGAGGAAAAGGAAGAAGAGAAAGAGGAGGAAAGAGACAGAGAGAGAGGTAAAAGAGGAAGATGAAAAAAAGGTAGGAAATGAAGAATAACAATAAGAATCATAAGAGTAAGAAGAAGAAAAAGAAGAAGACAAGAACACGAACGAGAACAAGAAATGGAGGAGGAGGAAGAAGAGGAAGAGGAGGAAAAGGATGAGGATGAAGATGTGGAGGAGGAAGAAGAGAATGAGGAGGCGGAGGAAAGGGATAAGAATGATGAGAATAAGGAGGGGGAGGAGGAAGAATAGGAAGGGGAAGAAAATAAACAGAGAGAAGGGTAGATACAAGAAAAGACTTATATACGTACTGGAATAAACAAATACACGAGGGCGCTGTTGTGTCTAAAACGAGGGTGTGTCCTGAACTACTGGAAGAAGGGGAAAACATATTAACAGAGCAAGGAGAGAACAGGACACGACTTCTCCCAACGAACCTTAAACACACACACACACACACACACACACACACACACACACACACACACACACACACACACACACACACACACACACACACACACACACCCCTGACACACACACCCTAACCCCTCTCACACACGAGAGTATAAGGTTTCTGAGGTGACTGGATTCTGTGACAGTGCTATGAGCGGCCGTTATGGGTCCGCGTCCAGCTACTGGCGGCCTGTTGCTGTGCGTCGCCACTGTTTAGATTGCCTGTATTTCAAACCCTAATTCTGAAGTCTCAAAACCCGGATGCTGAAGGGACGAAGGGGTTAGTGGCGGAAGGGAGAGGAAGGCTTAGTTGGCGCTGGTGAAGAACTGAATTATGGGATTGTAGTGGATATTGAGTGTAGTGTTGATTGTCTAAAGTGGAATGGAAGACTGTTGGGGTGGGACTCTCTCTCTCTCTCTCAAAACGATTGACTCCTTTAAAAATAAGCTCGACCTACACTTCCTTCAACTTAATATTAACTAAAGAAGGACTGCAAAGTTTTGGAGCAATCTGATTAATGTAGAATAACTTTGATTTAAGGACAGATCACCTAGTCTGGACCATGGGGGTCTGTGTGGTCTCTCTCTCTCTCTCTCTCTCTCTCTCTCTCTCTCTCCCGATCTATCTATCTATCTATCAATCTATCCGTCCATTCATACGATAAATAATCTGGTCTACAGTAAGTTCGTTGAGACACGTTACTACAGTCTGGACCAGTGAGATTAGTATTAGACATCTTCAGCCCTTGCTCTGTTTAAGTGTGATACAGTGATGCCAACAGCCTTCCTTTGTCTCTATATCCTCCTGCCTACGACTGAAACACTTTCGAGAGGGGAGTATCAACACGCTTTCCATTTGAGTTTGATCCTCTTTCCGCTACTCTTATCACCTATTCGCAGGAGCAGCCCCAGCGGTCTTCTTTGCGTCCTCTTTTATTTCTTTAACTTCCTCCTTTCCAATAAAAAATAAATTCGTCGGCGTTTAGTCTGATTACAGTATTAACAGATACTTTGATTATAAATGGTTTCGTCATTGAATATATGGATGCTACATATAAAATAATTCTTCCCCACTTTAATCTGAATATCTCTTTTTGCACCATCTCTTCCAACTCCGCTTGAGACTATAGGGTCATATTACTAAAAATTTCAGCGCCCAAGAACACATATTTGACAAGGCTTTCGTAGGAGTTTGGGGCATATCCAGGGGTAGTTTTATGGCCCTGGTGGTAGTTTGACCCTTCCTCTGTACCGTGAACCTA
Organism: Eriocheir sinensis; assembly: GCF_024679095.1. NCBI lineage: Eukaryota > Metazoa > Arthropoda > Malacostraca > Decapoda > Varunidae > Eriocheir > Eriocheir sinensis. The sequence goes on from NC_066528.1 coordinate 3,866,056, forward strand.
AAGAAACACTCATGAGAACCTGACTGATCCCCTCTTTGGCCTTTGGAAATAGTTGAAGTGAGGAGCGAAAGCGTCTTATAATACCGACCTATACCAAACGTTGTAACATAAGAGTGAATACAGCATCTCACACCTTTGGAAATGAGGAATGTTATTTGATCGTACTCTCGGCCACTTCTGTGTACGCCTCTGCTCAGCATTTTGGCATTTCCCTCCTGCATTATTCATCCCGTGTAAATGTTAAACAGCCAAGGTAACATTACACGAGCGGGAATATGTTAAGTCTGGAGCATAATGCGTCAGGAGCAATATTCGCAGTCACTCGTGAACACGCCGGCCCGCTATCACCAGGGCTTGCATACTCAGACGCTTTCGGCTCTCACAACAGATATTTCCCAAGGCCACAAAGGAGATTAGTCGGGTTCTCAAGAGTCTTCTTTCACGTTTATGATGCAGAAGCCTTGTCAAACTTTCACTAGGCTCATAACACTACCCATGGAAATACTACCAACACAACCTCTACGTAGGTCAGATCAAATGTGTGTGTGTGTGTGTGTGTGTGTGTGTGTGTGTGTGTTTGTTTGTTTGGAGCGCTTGGAAAGACAAATATAACTTCCTAGGCAAAACTATTTAAATCCGAAGCATTTTCTCATTTCTTCATAATTGTTTCCAAATCTGCACACACACACACACACACACACACACACACACACACACACACACACACACACTCTCTCTCTCTCGGCCATGAAGACCTTGTACGAATATGAATTTTCAAAAGCCATGAAATAATTAGACTGAAATGATTTGCTAACGTTGCCTCGGTAAAAGTAATACAGAGCTGATCACGTAATTATATTGGAGGCGCCGAACGTTAATGCATTTCACGTAAACTCGAAAAAACGTTCAAGTTGTCCAAATGAATGTGAGAATGATAAAAAAAAAAATTAAAGGCACTCGAAAAAATAATAGTTGAAAAAGCAGACAAGCGAAAAATATATCCCAGTAAAAACAGATTATCATTGACAGAACAGTTAAGTGAATAAGAGTATGGAAGAAGAAAGGGGAAATGAATGATGAAGAAAGTAAGGAATAATAATAATAATAAGAGGAATAAAATATATAGCAACAAGAACATGAAAAAACAAAAACAACAACAACAACAGTGAGAACAAGAGATGGAGGAGAGGGAGGGGGAAGAAAAAGAGGAAGGAAGAGGAGGAAGAGGAAGGGGAGGAGTAGTAGTAGTAGTAGTAGTAGTAGTAGTAGTAGTAATAGTAGAAGTAATAGTATTAGTATTAGTAGTAGAAGTAGAAGTAGTAGTAGTAGTAGTTGTAGTAGTAGTAGTAGTATCATTATTACAATTAAACCTATCATCATCATCCATCTTATCAATAACAAATAGCCCAACAAAATACCAGCCACTCAGATATACACACCTCCTAACACTACTCTGGAGGCCTCCCGCGTAACACATTATTCACACCACTCGTCAGTATCACATGTTCCTCACTTTTTACTCCGACTCGCCTGAAATATTGGCGCTGACGGACGGCCCGACCTGTCACGTTAAGTATTCAGAGGGGCGGCAGTACAGGGCGGTCCGATCAGGTGACGGGGTCTGGTACAACTGTTGTCACGCCTATGATGATAAACGTAATGGCAGGAGACTATAATGGGTGACTCTAAGGTCCCTATTCTTAAACGTATCGGGATTCTATTATTAACCGGGCAGACACGTTAGATTTTCAGTTCAAGGTGCAGAAGGCGTGTAAAACTATCACTAGGATCACTAAACAGTCCATGAAAATCCCGGCTTTTCGAAGAGGCGAACTGAGGTGACGATATGTTTAGAAATACGGACTTAGGAGGTGACTGATGTGTTAGTGACGGTGGTGAGTACCAGGCGTCCGTCCGCGTATCCCTTCCCAGGCCGGCAAGACAAAGCGGTGTGGCCGGCGTTAGGGGCGGGGCGGGCGGCGGCGGCGTCGTTGAGGCCATTACGCGTGATGGATGGAAGTCGCCGCAAGAATAACCCGTTTCACGCTGGCTCCATTATGCGCTGACTTTTACCCGCTTTTATTTGTATACAAAACTGTTATGGCGTGCAAAAGCTACGAGTAATAGCTGTGTTATTAGGGTCATTACCGTTATATTCAGTGAGATGCATAGCGGGAACTGGCGCACGAGGCAGGAAGGGAGGAAGGGAATAGACTTTGCACCGTGTAAGGTGTGCGCCCGATGGAGGGAATGAAGTTGAAAGATTTATGAAGAGGTTGACGGATTGTGTGAAGGGTTCTTATTTGTCTCTTTATGACTAGAAACATGACGCGTCTTATAGCACGGACTGTGCACCAGATAAAGTGTGGGCGCCTTGGAGAGAATAATGTTGAAAGATTCATGAAGAGGATGACGGATTGTGTGAAATGTTTTATATGTCTCATTATGACTCGAAAGATGAAGTGTTATGTAGTATTTTTATTAGTACGAAAGTAAAGAGCAAAACAATTCAACATGACAATGACCAACAGTGGCTGTAACTCTAAGGGTACAGAAAGATACTTTGAAAACTTTTTGAAAAAATGTGCTCGAGAACGGTTTTGTTAAGTTAGGGTGGTGATAATAATAATAATAATAATAGTAATAATAATAATAATAATAATAATAATAATAATAATAATAATAATAATAATAATAATAGTAATAATAATAATAATAGTAATAATAATAATAATAATAATAATAATAATAATAATAATAATAATAATAATAATAATAATAATAATAATAATAATAATAATAATAATAATAATAATAATAATAATAATAATAATAATAATAATAATAATAATAATACCATAACAACGATAATAATAAACCCAACAATTTCCTTTCATCATTCTTTACATGATAACAAGCACGCCAAAATATTAAACACTCCATCATTCATAAAACAATTACTTCCAAGTCATATTTTTCTCTAGATCATTACACGCACGCCAAAGATTAATTAAGGTCCATATTCTTAAACATTTCCGCGGCCAAGCACACATACTTGACAAGGCTTTCGTAGGAGTTGTGGGCATTTCCTGGGGTAGTTTTATGACCCTGGCGGTAGTTTGGCCCTTCTTTACTATGAACCTAAAATAATACTCACTAGAACCCGATTGATCTCCTTTTCGGCCTTTGGAAATAGTTGATGAGGGAGGCGGAAGCGTCTGACAATACCGCCCTCAGAGCTCCAGCATTCTTCACCAGCGTCGTGTACAGACGTGCTATCGGAGGTCTCCCACACTAAACATAATATTCCACTGGCCAGCAATAATGAAGCCGCTCCAGCCATTCGTTGAGCCTCTCCGATAATAGTCATAATACTCCACTAAGCCTCCCGTTCAGGGCCACTGTCTGGATATAATTAACCAACTAATCCAGCTGTTTGTCTGCAACGTCTCGCAATTATTCCCGGACTCTGGATAAATCATGTGTTTGTGAACTGATAATGGGCCAAACACACACTCTGATAAGGCTACTAGTGACGCAGCGGTCCGGCCTAACACTGGACTCATGAAACGCTTCCGAAAACACAGTATATTGCTCTTGCTCATTTCCAGGCTGTCCAGATCCCTTAGGTGAGACTTAACCAGCATCTTCGTTCTTTCATCTCTTTTGCAGTTAACTTCTACAACACCCCTTTGTTGTTCTTGTTCATTCCTGGCCTGTCCGATTCCTTAGGCAAAAGTTAACCAGAATCTTCATGCTCTCATCCCTTAACACCCTTTTAATCTTGCTCATCCCAATGTTGTCCAAATCCCTTATGCAAAAGTTAGCTGGCAGCGTCATTTTTTCATCCCTTTTGATAGTAAACTCAGGATCACCCTTTTGTTGTTATTCATTATCCCTATGCTGTCAGAATCCTTTATGCAAGTGAATTAAACTTTTCATTCATCCTTTTTTCCTACTAATTCCACGGGACTCCATCACGAGGCGCCCAAACAGGCATATTGAACACGAGTAACTACCCATCAGTTAATACATCTATTTTTCTATATGTACAGTAATAGCGAATTAGTAACACGAGTCATATCATTTCATTTGTAAGGGGCACTGTACGATAAAGAAACGGTGCTACTGTACATTTTTTTGCCCTAGTGGTAACATAAAACGTAGAATTTCATCTTTGTAAGTTTTGCTCCACCACCTCGACTCCAAATTCATTCCTGGAGGCGAACCTTTTGCCGAGCCCGTCTGATTAACGCTCCAAGGCCTCCCTCCCTGCGCGGTGATTATCATGTCAACAAACACAGCTTCCTTCCGACTCATCATTCTGCCTCTCAAAATGCCGTGGAAGACGTTATTTTTCTCTTCTTTGGGGAGTTTTCTTTCCTGATTCTCTTTTCTAGAATTTCATGAATATATAGAAAGCTAACTAATTAACTTATCACTGCAAGAAAGGCTTATATTATTTCCCTTTCTCTATCTTTGTTTAGTAGAATCGTTTTCATTCTTACTGTAAACTCATATGGCATCCAATCTTAAAACACTGTTACCTATTATCCATCTATTCATTTATCTATCTAGCTCTTTTGGCTACTCTTTACTTTTATGAGAGCGGCGAGTAGCGGGCTTTTTTTGTACCCTTTTTGTTGCCCTTGAGCCGTGTCCTCTGATGTAAAAAAAAATCTACCTACTTATCTACCCATCTTTCTATTTATTTCTCTGTATCTACCTTTCTATTTACCTAAGTGTGTGTGTCCACGTGTGCGTGATATATCTTTTAAGTTTCAGCAAGATTTATAAACCTCATATCGCCGCCTCTCGGAAAAAAAAAAAATGTGCAGTGACCTTTCGGAGCGACGAGTCTTTGAGGAGCGCCTAGTGGAGGGCGGGAGGAAAGTAATGAGAGGGCGAGAGAGGCCGAGCGAGGGAGAGCACCAGAGTGGGATAAATTGCGAGAGAATGAAGGAAATGAGTGTCTGTGTAGGAGATAGGTAGATAGATAGATGGATAGATAGATAGAGGAAGGAGACAGACAGAGGGAAGGAAAGAAAGGGAAGGAAAGAGAGAGGAGAAGAGAAGAGAAGAGAGAGAGAGAGAGAGAGAGAGAGAGAGAGAGAGAGAGAGAGAGAGAGAGAGAGAGAGAGAGAGAGAGAGAGAGAGAGAGAGAGGCACACACACACACACACACACACACACACACACACACACACACACACACACACACACACACACACACACACACACACACGTTTTCGTATGATTGTTAACTAAATGAAGGTTTAAAGTGTGGTGAGTTATGTATATTTAAATGAGTCTGATGTGCAACTCTCTCTCTCTTACGGTGAATTTCAATATTAAATAGATGTATCATGTAACCCAACTCTTCTCTCTTCTTCTTCTCTCTCTCTCTCTCTCTCAGCAAGGACAGGTCACGGACAGACACGCCCGCTGGGAAGGCTTACACCAGCACACACAGTCACTGACACACACATTGCTATATATTTCTCTACCTTCAGCTGCTAATCATTTCCACGATGTACTCAGCTTTTCCCGTAAGGCACACGCGAGAATCCTGTTGTGTCCCTGAGTGCCACGTTTTTCTTCCGTTTACCAGCACACACACTTCTACTGACACAAACATTACATTACTCCGCTACTTTTCGCGTCTAATCATTTCCACCATGTACTTCTACTTCCCATAAAGCACGCGGGAGAGCTGCTGTTTCGGTGCCGAGTGTCACGTCTTTGCTCCTCCGTTTTCTATGCAAATCACGGAGTATTCATCAAGCGACTCGCCCTGCACTCATTACAGGCGAGGCAGCAGCAGCGTCACCAGAGCAAGTGTCCACCAGAGGAATTCAAAGCTTATATTACATCTTATACGCTAAACTTACAACCTAATACCTTATGTTTCTCTTACACTGATGAAAGTCAAATTATAATCCTATGCTCGCGGTTGACTCTCCTCTTTCTATTTCCAAAGGTTTTAAATTATATGATGATGGAAGAAAACTAACAATCCTATGTTTTTTCTATTTCCAAATGGTTTAAATTCTAACACATATGGAAGAAAAACTATTAATCCTATGCTCGCGGTTGACTCTCCTTCCTCTTTTTATTTCCAAAGGTTTTAAATTCTACACTGATGGGAGACAAAGTAACAATCCTATGCTCTTTCTATTTACAAAGGGTTTAAATTCGACACTGATGGAAGTAACAGTGATAATCCTATTCTCGCGGTTGATTCTCCATATATTTTTATTTCCAAAGGTTTTAAATTTTATACTGATGGAAGAAAACTAACAATTCTATGATCTTTCTATTTCAAAGGGTTTAAATTCTATCACATGGAAAAAAAAGTAATAATCATATGCTCGCGGTTGACTCTCCTTTCTCTTTTTATTTCCAAAGGTTTTAAATTCTACATTAATGGGAGAAGTAACATTCCAATGCTCCTTATGTTTCCAAAGGGTTTACATCCTATCATGCATGGAAGAAAAGTAACAATTCTATGCTCGCGGTTGATTCTCCTTATCTTTTTATTTCCAAAGGGTTTAAATTCTATCACATATGGAAGAAAACTATTAATCATACGCTCGCGGTTGACTCTCCATTCTCTTTTTATTACCAAAGGTTTTAAATTCTACACTGATGGGAGACAAAGTAACAATCCTATGCACTTTCTAATTCCAAAGGATTTAAATTCTATCACATATGGAAGAAAACAATTAATCCTATGCTCGCGGTTGACTCTGCTTTTTCTTTTTTATTTCAATGGTTTTAAATTCTACACAGATGGAAGGAAAAGTAACAATATTATACTCTTTCTATTTCCAAAGAGTTTAAATTCTGTCACACATGGAAGAAAACTATTAATCCTATGCTCGCGGTTGACTCTCTTTTTATTTCCAGATGTTTTAAATTCTAACACACAGGGAAAAAAGGTAACAATCCTATGCTCTTTCTATTTCCAAAGGGTTTAAATTCTATCACATATGGAATAAAAGGTAACAATCCTATGCTCTTTCTATTTCCAAAGGGTTTAAATTCTATCACATATGGAATAAAAAGTAACAATCCTATGCTCGTGGCTGACTTTCCTTTTCTCATATTTCCAAAGGTTTTAAATTTGGTTAATTGATGGAAGACACTAAACAATTTATGCTCTACACTGATGGAAGACAACTGTTAACAATTCAGGTTTCTATTTCCAAAGGATTTAAATTCTATCACATATGGAGGTAACAGTAATAATCATACGCTCCTATTCCTTTTATATCCCAAGGTTTTAAATTCTATCACGCATCTGACCATGACCCACATAAGCCCCGGCCGCCGCTCCATTGTTTGACTTCCCGCCGCCAAATGAGGACAAGGCAGAGCTCTTGTCATTAATGCCAGCCTAAAATTTCATTCAGCTTGTGTCTCCTCTCTTGGTACGCGTTCCTCGGCTTCTGTCTCACTCTATCTGTCTGTGTGTATATCTATCTATCTCTGTGTTTGCCTATCTGTCCTTTTCTGTCTGTCTGTTTGTCCCAATATATCTGTCTCTTTCTCTTCATTTATGCTTTCACTCTGTCCCTGTCTGTGTTCCTATCTGTCTGTCTGTGTGTCCGCCTGTCCATCCCAAGCTGTCTCTGTTTCTGTTCGTTTCTATCTCTCTCTGTCTCTCTTTGTGTTTGTCTTCCTGTTCCTATCTGTCCGTCTGTCTATCTGTCTGCTTGCCTGCCCGTTTCTCTGTCTGTCTCTGCCTGTTTCTCTCTGCTGTTATGTTCCTTTTCGTCTGTCTCTTTGCCTGCCTGACTGCCTGTTTCTCTGTCTATCTATCTGTCTGTCTGTCCTTCTGTCTCCACTAACCCTCCCAGCCCACCTTCGCCACTCGTCACCGTTTGGAGTCAGTCAGTGGAGGCGAAGTAAAGTAATCACATGGTTCCCTTCACGCCAGTCCCCGCACCTCTCATTCTTCACGCTGCCTTGCTCTCCCTTCCCCTTCTCTCCCTCCCTCATGTCTTGTAATGCATTGTCCTGACGTTTTTTCCCTTCATGCCTTTCCCTTCGTTGGTCATTAGTCATCCTCGCTGCGTCTGTCGCCTTCTCTCTTTCCTTTTTCACGCTGTCTTGCTTCCCTCCCTCCCTCTCTCTCTTCTTATGTCTTACCCTCTCATCTCTCACTTAAGATCTCATCCCTTGATAGTAATTCCTCTTTCTCGGTGCTTTCTCTTTTTTCTTTCTTCTTTCTTTTGGCTATCTTTTTCTCTCTCTCTCTCCCTTCGCTTCCTCTCCATCCCTCCTCCTGAGTCTTGTTCTCTCATCTCGCACTTAAGATCTCATCCCTTGCTAGTAATTCCTCTTTCTCAGTGCATTGCCTTCGCTCTTCTCTTTATAATCTTTCTTTTGGCTATCTTGCTACCCTCTCTCCCTCTCTTCCTCTCTCTATCCCTCCCTCCTGAGTCTTGTCCTGTCATCTCTCATCCCTTACCAGTTATTCTTCTTTACTGGTGCATCGCTTTTTCTCTTTCCTCTTTTTTCTTTCTCTTGGCTGTCTTGCTTCTCTCTCTCTTCCTCCATCCCTCTCTTACTCTCTCCATCCTTCCCTCCTGAGTCTTGTCCCGTCATCTCTCATCCCTTGCCAGTCTTTCTCCTCTTCTCGGTGAATCACTTTCCCTCTTATCTTTTTTTCTTTCTTTTTGATTGTCTTGCTTCCTCCCTCCTCCCTCCATCCCTCTCTTTTATCTCTCCATCCCTCCTCCTGATTCTTGTCACGTCATCTCTCTTTCTCTTTTTCTTCTTTCCTTTGACTGTCTTTCTTTTCCTCCTCCTCCCTCCTTTCCTCCGTCCTAAGTCTTGTCCTGTCATCTCTCACTAAAGGTTCCGTTCAGCTCCGTCCACTTGCTGCATCAAAAACACCATTGTCCTCTCTGCGTCGACAGATAAATCACTCTGACCTCTCCCTTCCCATAACTAAGACACCATTTGATAAGTTTCTAAAACGATTCATATCTCATCAACTTGAAGGTGGCTTGAGTGATGGATGGTTTCTTTTTCTCGTTTTCTATAAGGGGTTCTATTGTCCCTAATACTTACCCTCGTCATTGTGTCTCCCACTTCCCAACTTCCGACAGTTTAAACGGCCACACATTACTTCCCTATATTATTAAAGGGACACGAAGGCAACATATGGATCCGACTGGGCCATTCCTACCGACCACCAGCCTCCACACACCCATTCTTAAGCCCTTACCCTCTTAATAACCAGAATTTCCGATCATTTCTGAGGCACCGCACATATCTTTACTTCGTTTTCTATAAGGGGTTCTCTTGTCCCTAATACTTCCCTTCTTCATTGCGTCTCGTCTCCTCAATACAAGACTCAGAAGGTGGATTCGTCCCCACCTCCCAATTTCCAACAGCTTAAACGTCTCTTGAGTAATGGTTGGGTATCTTTACTTCGCTTTCTATAAGGGGTTCTCTTGTCCCTAATACTTCCCTTCTTCATTGTGTCTCGTCTCCTCTATACAAGACTCAGAAGGTAGATTCGTTCTCACTTCCCAACTTCCGACAGCTTAAACGTTTCTTGAGTAATGGTTGGGTATCTTTACTTCGATTTCTAGCTCTTGTTTTCTTGTTTTCTTCTTTTTCATCTCTTTTGCTTCTTCCTCTTTTTCGTCACTTATTTCCTTTTTTCTTTTCTATATTTTTTGCTCTAGTTCTTCCTCTAGTTCTTGTTCGTTTGCTTCTCTTGTTGGTCCTGTTCTTGTTCTTGTTATCTTGTCACAAACACTTTTTCTTGTCACCGTGTCTCGTCTTCTGTATACAAGACTAGGGAGGGAGGGAGCGGAGGGGTCGGGAAGGGAGGGTTCAGGGGTGAAGAATGAAGAGAAAAGGAAGGTTTACATAAGTTAATTTTCCAAAGGCTGATTTGAAACATAACGTGTGAGTCATTCATTACCTTTTTTTTGTAGTGGGGTCGTGTGTGTGTGTGTGTGTGTGTGTGTGTGTGTGTGTGTGTGTGTGTGTGTGTGTGTGTGTGTGTGTGTGTGTGTGTGTATACTACAAAAACTTATATTTCATTCCTTAGGCGAATGATAACTGTGTTTGTGTGTGTGTGTGTGTGTGTGTGTGTGTGTGTGTGTGTGAGAGAGAGAGAGAGAGAGAGAGAGAGAGAGAGAGAGAGAGAGAGAGAAAATAAATGGATGGAAGTGGGGTAATTTAAAGTGGGGGACTGGAAGTGGGGTTAGGGTCATGGTCATGGGGGTTACGGGAGTGGGGGTAATTTATGGGGGTTACGGAAGAGGGGTATCTGACCTCCCTCCCCCTCTCCACACCCATCTCTTTTACCTTTTCACCTCACCTCACCCCCACTGGACTAGCGTACGGAAGCTGAGAAGGTGACGGGAGTAGGGGTGCCCAGCAGGGAGGAGGGGGGGGGTGACGGAGAAGGATATTAGCTGTTAAGATAAGATCTTTCTTTGACCTCGAATGACCACGAGATTATAATCACGGAAAAGGTTAAGGACATTAGGTTAATGACCAGGCTGAAATATGAATTTACTCTCTAATGCAAGTCCGAAAATAAAATAAAATCGCCATTGAACGTAAGACTCGATAAATTATTTAAGTTTTTGCTGGATGTATTGTATCATTATCTTCTTATTTCTCATTTCTCAACTTGTTTCTTCTTATTTCTTTCCTCAACTTATATATATTTTTTTACTTCGGTTATTTGTTATCTAACCCTAAACACTGCAGCACCAAGTCTTTTTTTCTGATTTTGCATTAATTAATGTCTTATATCTCATTTCTTAACTTCTTTTCTTATTATTTCTTTTCTCAACTTGCATTTCTTTTATATTTTCTGCATGCTCTTCGATGTCATATGATCTTAGGCGTTGCTGTATCGAATTTACCTTTTTCCGTAGTAAAGGATCGTGTGTGTGTGTGTGTGTGTGTGTGTGTGTGTGTGTGTTCCATTCCCTCCGATTCTTGAGAAATCTGCGGCTAGCCTGAAATTTTAGGGCATCTTTTAGCCGATTATATGCTCTGAAGCGGAATTTAGTGAGGATTCTTATGGTATCTTCAAATTCCTCATACGTCTATTAGTTCTCCGAGTTACACCGAGAAAACTGATTTTTTCCTCTCAGTGTCCTTTTTTCATGTCAAAAACCCTGAAGCATCAAAATGAATGAAAAACACTAATTGTCTTAAAATTTATTTCGATTTGTGGAAACATGTAGACAAAATGCGTCTATGTTTCTGATCTGGCTCATATAAAAAGAAAAAAGACTTCATGAAATGTGAGGCGGCGGCAGCATAGCGGGTCCTGGTGGCGACATCATGCGACGACAGGATGCGATAGACCAGGATTGCGTGGCTCAAGTAAGGGTGGGCGGAAGGCAGCACTGGGCTAGTGGTGGTGATGAGTGAGGTCCTGTGGCGGAGCCAGACTGATTTAAGCGTGTTATACAAACCACGATAAAGGAACTAGAAAATTATTTATGCTGAGAATAGTCGTGGAATGTAATACACTTCAATATGAAAAATCAATAAAGTCAATACTTACTATGAACACGTGTTAAATGTTTGATGTCATACGGCATTATAAACTTGTTGTAAGCGAATCTCATCACGTGTTCATCATTCTCGAATATTCGGTCTTGGAAAAACTCCATACAAATTTTTTCAAGAGTTTCTCTACACCCAAGTGTGAAACATTGTAGGCAAAAGTACACGACATAAGCCCTGCAACAATATCGTTTCGCGTGCTTTGAAGTCGAAATGCATTTTTATATATCCTGGAGCCCAGGTAAGCAATATATTTAAAATAATCAGAGTATAATTTGAGGTCGAGAGCATAACTATCTAAGAACACTATCATGTCCGGTCTATAGTAGAGACAAATCCAGTGTCTCATTTCTCTTTTAGAATAACTTGGCAGCGTGCCGCTGCCCCGCCCCTGCCCCCGCCCCTGAGCCCACGCAATCCTGTTGCATCCTGTCGTCGCATGATGTCGCCGCAGGACCTGCTGGTGCCGCTGCCGCGTACACATTTCGCGAGTCTTTTTTTCTTTTTTATATGAGCCAGATCGAAACATAGACGCGTTTTGTCTACATGTTTCCACAAATCGAATAAATTTTAAGACAATTATTGTTTTTTTCATTCATTTTTGATAAAGGACATATAAACATGTCAAACAAACTCAATGTTTATTGAATTTGGTCAAATTATGATTACAGCTTCCTTCTTCCTCCTCCTCCTCTACCCCTGTAGAATTATCGATGACCGTAAGGTCGTAACTCCAAGGTGCTAAAGCAGTGTCTTTGTCCTGAACTACAGATATCCCTCTTGGGATATTTTACTGTACTCATTCGTCCATTACGCACTGTGAATCCTCGATAGCCAAAGGTAAATGTTTGCTTCTGGAATAGGACGTCTTTGTATCGCTGATGAGCAATTTTTTTTTTCCTTATGAGCTTTGGAACGCTCTTAGCTGAACTCAACCGGTCACTGTCTGCCATGGGGATGGAGTAGCACTTTTGTTCTGCTACACCTACAAATTCTGAGATGGTTCTTTCCCTCACTTCAGACTTCTGAGAAATCCGAGCTTGCCTTGTTGTCTGTAAGCTGTACAAGGAATGGAGGAGCTAAAGTTACTTGTGTCTATATAGCTTTTAAAGGGTTCCTGCGAGTACTCTGTTAATAGATCAGAGTTTCAGTTTCGTTATTATGAATCAGTGTCACAATACACCAGTTCTCGCCTGATCCCCGTAATGAGCTCTCATGATACTGCAAAAGAAATCATATAGTCGCAGCTTGGACAGCTTTAGATTTAGTAGCCAATGTAGTTTGGATGATTCGCCTGTGAATATTTCTTATGGCGAACTACAACATACATGACCATCATTGAGGTACAACGCGTTTAAAGTAAGTGACTTTCGGGCCAGCTTCAAAAACTTTTCGTGGTTGGTGACAATATCTATGTCTTCACTATATTTGGTCCGCGTCTATCAGGTATCGACCAAAATGCTGTTTGAAATACACTTGATTGCAGTTTTCTTTGATAGGGCAAGTAGCACTTTGCGGGCTTCTATGTTATCCTGAATGAAGTCCGCAAGAAAGTGCTTTTGCTTGGGGTCGCTAAACATATAAATAGCATGCACTTTTTAACAACCCGGCCTAGTTGAATAGCAGTTGTAAGGAGGACAGAGCAAACAGTATTTTCTCCTTGAGCAACATGTGTTCCAATCTGTTTTATGTTCTACATTTGGTACTGGACGGTTTTCTTTCTTCATACCATTCGTGTTACACGATATATCTCTATTGGATGATATTGTGTCTTCTGATGGTCAGTGGAGGTCATCCGTTTTCTCAATGACTTCACGTGAGACAGCCTCAGTATTGCAAGCAGAATGAGGTATCCAAAATCGCTATCGGTTGCTTGATTGACCGAGCCCCCTCCCTCTGCTCAAAAAACCAGTGCATTTCTGTCTCATCTAGTTTTCTCTAGCATCTCCACATGGTAACTTCTCTTGTATTACAGTGGATAAAGACTGTTGAAGCTCAAGATATGAAAGGAAAGTGTTTCTATCATGTTTCGGATTAAACTGAGGGTTCAGTAGATGTTATTGCGTGCGTACAAACGACGCATTGATTGACTTCTGTGTAGCCCCACGCACATTTGTTTGAATGCAATGATATATGTGGGCTACTAAGCATCTCTAATTCCTGCTGTGTTTTTTAACAAAAGAGTCATAGGCAAATCCTGGCAGGCTAACATACTTTCATGGCAATATCCAACCTCCACTGTGTTTTCAAAATAATTCTCCTCTAGAAGACATCACATAGAAGGCCAACATCCACTTTTTACATAAAGCAACAAGTCATCCACATCAGGCTCTGACTATCCAGCTACTTTCCAAACATTCTGATGGTATGTTTATAATCACTTTCGGAAAGTCTTCTGCTTCTGGAAGCGAATTGAAAAATGGGATGGAAGACGTGTCTCAGAAAGTCGTTCCATCGGAGTCCATATATAGTCATAACAAAAACCTGCTTTCCTTTGATCAATAATGGTAACGCAGGTGCTGGCACATCTTCAACATTCGTTGTGCACATGGCTCGTTCCCAGTGCTGATGAATTGCTTCGCTAAAGCCGCGAGTGAACCAGACATAAAGATTATTACGTGTCAATAAATCTCGTCATTTATGATGACTTCAGCTGGTATTTCTGAACTGAATGTTTTGGTCTTAGTTTGATTTTCAAAGCCAGGTAGCGTTAATTCATATGCGGGATTAACGTCATGTCGTAACTGCATAATGTGCAAATGAGAGTACGCTGCAATTTGTGATTTTTTCATTTGAAGGTTGCATCTATTACAATAAGCTTCAATGTAATTGTTTCCCTGATTTTCATGGTCATAAGGATAAGTTTTTACTCACTTTACCTTTTTAAAACCCGTATTTACAGAGAAGACAGTGAGTTTGTTCATCAGACGTGCCGTATCTTCAATGGTCATATTGACTTTATTGTAGCCTTTAGAAAAATTTTTAGCTTCTTCCAGGAGTGTGGGTTCAGCTAATGTAAGTTCGTTCTATATAAAACAGTGCGAAGGAGGGAAGAAAATATTTTGGATTTGTTGTTAACTAATAAAGAGGACATAATAAGCAACATTGAGGTTGGGGTCTTGGCATTAGGTAACAGTGATCATATGAAATTAAATTTAATATTAAATGGGAGATAGAGTCAGCAGAACAAGAATTATTACCTGACTTCAGGAAGGCGGGCTTCGATGGTTTAAGAAAGTAACTGCAAAGGCTTAAGAGAGTAAGACTGGTGAAGTAGCTGAGAGCTTAAACCATAGGGTCTGTTATGTTGGGAGTATAGAACGTGTAAGAGTTCTTTTTCCGAGTTCACCATTGGGCCATGCGTTCATCTGGGAGGTTCTCCAACAATGTTTGAGTTGAAACTGTAGGGATTCAGGAGTATTTAAACCTAATCAACAAGAAGATATCCATAAGGACGTGAATATACGGCATATTTATATATCTACAAACTGGTTTGCCTTTCTTTTCTGAATATTTGTCTTAGCCCAGACAGTGAATTTGAGGATAAATCTGACTTATTTAACCTTCGCGCACGATGACGCATTTCATGTCATCAAGGGTAAAAGGTTCTGAGTGGACGATGACGCGAAACGCGCCATAAGTAAATAAAAATTATTAAAAAATTAAGTTTCTCGATGAAAGTAAGTGTCAAATTTGCAGTTGTTGGGATAAGTTTCTTAATAGTAACATATGGCAATCTTTCTAAGGAACGTAGATGAGGAGCTCTGAGCGATTTTTATTTGTTAGGATACTTCTGACGAGAGAATAACATCTAGTTTTCTTGGTAACTCTGGGAACTAATAGACGCATGAGGAATTTGAAGATACCATAAGAACTTCACTAAATTCCGCTTCGGAGCATATAACTGGACTAAAAAGTTGGCATTCCACAAAATTTGAGCAAGCAGCAGATTTTCAAGAATCAGAGGGAATGAAACACACACACACACACACACACACACACACACACACACACACTCACACACACATCACACATCATTAATCGATCCCTTTTTCACGGAAAAAGTAAACTCGATGCGGCAACGTCTAAGGTCATATGACACCGAAGAAGAGCAAAGAAATATAAAGAAATGCAAGTTGAGAAAAGAAATAAGACGAAATAAGTTAAGAAATGAAATATAAGATACATTAATGAGTGATTTTTATTTGTTATGCTACCTGACGAGAGAAAAAAATCAGTTTTCGGTGTAACTGGGAACTAATAGACGTAAGGAGGAATTTGAAGATACCATAAGAATCCCTCACTAAATTCCGCTTCGGAGCATATAATCTGGCTAAAAGATGGCCCACAAAATTTCGAGCTAGCTGCAGATTTCTCAAGAATCGAGGAATGGAACACACACACACACACACACACACACACATTATTACGATCCCTTTTTCACGGAAAAAGGTAAACCTGATGCGGCAACGTCTAAGGTCATAATGACACCGAAGAGCAGGCAGAAATATAAAGAAAAATGCAAGTTGAGAAAAGAAATAAGAAGAAATAAGTTAAGAAATTGAAATATAAGACATTGAACTAATGAGTGATTTTTATTTGTTGGTGCTACTTTGACGAGAGAAAAAAATCAGTTTTCTCGGTGTAACCGGGAAACTAATAGACGTATGAGGAATTTGAAGATACCATAAGAATCCTCACTAAATTCCGCTTCGAGCATATAATCGACTAAAAAGATGGCCCAATAAAAATTTCTGAGCTTTCAGCTGCAGATTACTCAAAGAATCGAAGGAAATGGAACACACACACACACACACATTACGATCCCTTTTTCACGGAAAAAGGTAAACTCTTGATGCGGCAAATGCTCCAAGGTCATAAGGGACAATTGAAGAGCAGGCAGAAAATATAAAGAAATGAAGTTGAGAAAAGAAATAAGGAAGAAATATGTTATGGAAATGAGATATAAGACATTAATTAATGAGTGATTTTTATTTGTTAAGCTTACTCTGACGAGAGAAAAAAATTCTGCTTTTCTCGGTGTAACTCGGGAACCAATAGACGCATGAGGAATTTGAAGATACCATAAGAATCCTCACTAAATTCCGCTTCGAGCATATAATCGGCTAAAAAAGCGGCCCACAAAAATTTCTGGAGCTAGCTACGTAGATTTCTCAAGAATGGAGGGAAATGTGAAACACACACACACACACACACACACACGCATTATTACATGATCCCTTTTTCACGGAAAAAGGTAAATTGATGCGGCAACAGTCTAAGGTCATAATGACATCAGTTATAGAATGAGATATAAGACATTAATTAATGCAAAATCAGAAAAAAGACTTGGTGCTGCAGTGTTTAGGGGTTAGATGGCACCAAATAACCGGAGTAAAAAAAATATATATATAGTTGAGGAAAGAAATAAGAAGACACAATGTTGAGAAATGAGGAAATAAGAAGATAATGATACAATACATCCAGCACCAAAACTTAAATAATTTATCGAGTCTTACGTTCAATGGCGATTTTTTATTTTATTTTCGGACCTTGCATTAGAGAGTAAATTCATTTCAGCCTGGTCATTAACCTAATGTGGGTCTTTTAACCTTTTTCCGTGGATTACAATCTTCGTGGTCATTTGAGGCCCAAAGAACGATCTTATCTTAACCCTTCAGTACTCCCTCCTGCTGCCAATTCCCCCTCCTCCCAGCAGCACCTTACTCCTGTCACCCTCCCTTGCTCTGCAGGCCGCCAGCCTGAGGTGGGGTTGGGGTGGGGTGAGGGGTTGTAAAAGGTAAAAGAGGGAGAGGTGTGTGTCTGACACCTCTCCGTAACTCCCCAAGTTGACCTCTCTTAAACCCCTCAATTTCCAGTCCCCTCTCAAGGAGGCTATCTCTACCTCCGTACATTTGTTACTACTCACCATTATCACCAACATTTATATTCTGGCCGGTAAAACGGGAACATCTTTTAAGTAATTTTCTCATAGACTTAACGCTTAATCGTGGGAAAGTAATGAGATACCTTTCCATCTGATTTGACACTTTTCGGTCTCTACCACCTATTTATGAATAGCGCCAAGCGGCTTTTATATTTATGCAAAATATAAAGTGTCTATAATGATCCAAGTATGTAAAATATTATCTGCAATGATTCAGTCTTATGTCCAAATGTCATACCCATCCGGGTTGTTTTATATAAATCAAATGATTAAATCATAATTGATTAAATCAGATAAAACCCACTAAATAAAATTAATATACCTATATTTAAATGTTTTAAGCAAGTATATCAAAAGAAATATCTAATGATTTGATTATATATATATATATATATATATATATATATATATATATATATATATATATATATATATATATGCTGGTTATATATTTTATTGTCAGATGCTTCATTGCGTCAAAAGTTAGGGTTTTATCAATTGGTACTGACGGCTCCAGCTGTTGTGTATATGAAGGTTTGTAGTGGTGCCATCTTATTTGGCTTACTGTCTTCTCCTTGAGCTCATTCTATATATATATATATATATATATATATATATATATATATATATATATATATATATAGATAAGTATAGTTACACAGATGAAAAAGTATCAAGTCTATTTGTCCACTGTCCGCAGCAACTAGTATTCTCTATGAATACCATCTCATAAGAAAATATTCAAAATCATAAAAAAAAAATAAACTATTAGTCCCACTGAGATTTAGTGAAAACTCATCATAGTAGCTGTATTAAACTGCTTACTTAATATTGCCAAGTTTAATACAAGAAATGGGCTCATAAGACTGAAAGAACAATCAGTAGTAAACAAAACAATAATTAGTTCTCAAAATCATTTAAATAAAAAATCGATTTAAATTTCTTTAAAACTGACGAATAAAAATTGATTTTTTTCAAAAATCTATGATTTTTTTCCAACTTGGTACTCATACTTTCAAGACCACTGCCTTATACTGTCTTGCCTGTCTGTGGAGAACTGCTGAGCCAAGACACCTGCTCGGGTGAGGTCCCGCCACGAAAGCATGAGTCCCCTGGTTCACTAACTGCTGCGTTGCTTGAGGCACTGTCGCCAAATCCAATTTGATCCTGCCCGCCGCCCTTGGCTTGCTTCACTTCCAGCATGATGCCCATTTCGTCTGAAATGATAACGGTAGAATTTGCGAGGGTTTACGGTATGGCTGCGAGATGGACACCGAACAGTGATTTGGAGGCGTGTTTACTGCTTTGGGTACCCAGTGCCTTTGCAAGATCATGAAGCGTTGAATGACATTTTTGTTGAATCCGAATCGAGACTTATCCAGCTTTAGTTCAAAAGCAGCCAACCCAGCTATTAAAAGCACGGTACTGCCTCCCAGATCAACGATTCTCCACTTAACAGGTTGTTTTATAATGAGATGCAAACCCCGAGGAGGATATCACGGGACGTCCATGTAATCATGGATGGGGGTAAGTCGATTGATCCGCCAACGACCATGATGGATGGAGCAATTGCGCGGGAACTTGCTCGGGAGACCGTCGGGGAGTAAAGCAAAGTTATGAATGAGTGAAGCGACCCCGGCTGTATGCTCACCATTAATTAGTAGTTAGAGGCTTTACTAACAGTCTGTGGAAATGCGTGGCTGGGTCCTGTATAGACCATACCACGCTTCAGTACGTTATAAATATGGTTGTCCCATGGCAAAATAAGCTCTGTTCCGTTATCATTGACAACTATCGCAAGTGACTAATTAATGCTACGGAATGATTAACAATTGATATATAGGTCAATAATAAATTTGGCGAATTAGCATTACTTTTTCATTCAATCGATCAAATATGTGCGTATTGTGAGGCCAACATAATTGCATTATTTATTCCTAGTACGAAAAAAAAAAGTCGGCGAGTGGGGATAATACAGGAAAACTCATTCTTTTTAGGAAGGAACTCACACGGAAGAATTAAGCTGCGCTGTACCCCAGACCATTGTGGTGGTTGATGTCATCTATAGAGCAATGCGTCTGAAAGGCATCGGGATATAAAGCACCGCCGTGCGGTGGACATGAGGTTTCCGTATAGCTCTGAGTCAAATGCTATTATTAGTATCCACAATTCAGTGACTCAGGCGTTCTAGTCCAACAGCGAGGCAGCTGAGTCTGAGGAGGTATGGTGTTCCTCAGTTGCTCACAGCGGAAGTGCCGGAAATTCAACCGTCGTTAATGATTAACCACTTCGTCATCATTAGCCCATTTATAGGCTATTACAACTACTACATCACCGTTAACGCACTATTACTGTTACTGATATATTGCGCCACTAATGCTATTTATGCTACTATAATCGGCTTCGAGCTCAATCGCCCATCCAAATGTAAATTTTGATACGTGGTCAAGTGCACACCGTAGCCGATTGATTGGAAATGATGATATCGTTGCATTATGCAGATACATATTAAAATTATTTATCTGCAATACGGAGTATCATATATACAAACAACCTCAAATCTGCTCTGTTATGGGAAACCTCCCAGCATAACGATTGCGCGAGGAATACATTACACAACGTGACAGGTACATCCTTGCATAAAAAATCAAGTCCGATGATGCGCCCAGTCGAAGGGGAGTCACCTTGTCAGGCAGGACGAGGGCTTGAAGCGAGGTCGGCGGCTTGCTCACTCTGTCAGGGCCTGATGCTGGACCTCGTGGCGGCCTCTCATCACCGGTGGGTGATGGAGGCTCACCGTGATGCTGCTCGCGCCCACCCTTACCACCACGCAGGGTATGTTCAACTGACGGTTTAAGCGCGGTGTCCCGCATACTTCCCGTGTCCTTTCATCTGGAAGTTATTCCAACGCGGGCAGGGGTGTAGTTCCCCGGTGGATAACAGCCCTTTGGTGGGAGGGGCAAGACGGGGCGGTTCAGTGTACCCGCCCACGTCTCTGTGCGTAAATGAGGAGGCCAATGCGTGTGGCGCGACGCTGCTTCTCGATCCCCTCACAGTGGCTCTTCCATTTAAGGATTTGCATCCCATCAGTGGTCTGCAGTACCCAGAGAGTGTGGTACAAATATAGTATGGTCGTCATTCTATCGACAAAGATGGGAAGTCACAACCAGGCTGGTAAAGCGTCCCGGTCGTGGCTCCTGCCACAAAGAAGTCGTAATAGGGAGACCAGTTCTATCTGCTTGAAAGGGGTCCACTATAGACAAACATACAACATCGAAATGAACATGTTGGGCAATAAGTTATTGGAGTCCAACAAAATAAAATTGTTAATATATGTTGAAACTGTTAAGGATAACAGAAATTAGGGGAATAACGAGGTAATGGTGTGGGAGATATGTGACCAGACCCACACAAACCTGGCCACCAACAGTATGATGGGCGCTGTGCCAGCCAGCTACCCTCATTGGTGAAATCTGGGTATCATGGAGGATTAAGAGACCAGACGGTACATTCTTATAGAATGTTACCGGGAGCGCAATTTTGCCCTGGTCCCAAATTCCATGTACATTTCATAAACACAGATTTATTTAGGCGATGCGTGGCGGAGTTGCAGAAAATTTAGGATGCCGAGAGATGAGGTTGAAAAAAACCTTGTTACAGCGTCTGGAAGGATTTGAAAAACACAAGAGAAAAATCTGGCAATGGAGTTGATGATTTTACAGAGTCATTGTTTGTATTTATCAACATGTTATTTGGCAGACAAACACGCCACGCAGGGGACATATGACGCTGAATGGGTAGAAGTCTAGTTATTGATTTTGTTATTTTATCAGTTCATACAGTACATTACTATGTTATAGAAAAAAAATATTATTGATTAGAAATAACCAGGTAAGATATTTTAGAGCATCTATTTTGCCAGCTAAAATGACACATCAATTACGAAGCGGATTTCAGAATTCCTCATTTAACGTTCTTCTAGTATCCACGCTGTTATTTTCCAGTTTCAGTGGTAACAGGGTTGATCTCTGCCGATGGAAGTTCATCTGCTTCCATGAACCCGGAATAAGTGTGTCATAATCCATATTACTTGAACTGAAAGTACGTGGAGGAGTGTATAATTGTTGGATGCTACGCGGTCTGGTGGAAATTATGGCAAATGTGTACATGCTTAATGTGCGATTTTCTTAGTAGAATCAGGTTACCCAGCATTGATTGCATGTAGAATTTCGGAACACAGCCGAACAATTCAAATATTCAACGACTGTCTAGGCTTCCGTTGTTGATGCTAAATATCCCTCTCGTTTGAGCATGACCGTTTTCGCCTAAAAGTAGGTTTCATAACGTTAAGATAGCGAAAAGCGTCATCGCCCACAAACATAAGTTGTAGCAATGTCATCGTCCTGGAAGTGAAAAGAGGACGGTAAGCTCAAAGTACCATCGCGAAGGGCCCAATGAAATCTTGCGTGTGAAAAGACACCCGCGTCTGATAGTTCACCTGACTACCATTTACATAGAAGCAAGCGCAACTGTCAACGATAGCAAACAGTCATGACAATTGAAGTAATCCTCTTGTAATTACAGGTCAGCCATTGAAGACGGGTGGTGCCTGAAGCGATGTGTTTTCCATCCAGTGCCAAAGCAGTGCGGGAAATCATCTTATTACAGGTATTCTTTCCATTCATTTTACTTGTTATGTTCGAAAATCATAATTATTATAATTTCGACGTAAGCAGTCAAATATATAAGCATATTTACTTTGTAGTATTTCAGACCCGTAAGCATTAAGCTTCGCAAATATCTTAAATAAACAACTGGATCAGTGTGGTTTTTTGCACAGCTTGTTTGATAGTCCGCTAATTTATGACTACAGTGCAATGCCAACTGTGTTTAATTAAAAGTTTACTTGGTTTTCTAATGTTATGAGAGCAGAGCAGGTATTCGGTCAAGGATATGGTCACACCAGACGTATAACAACCACTTTCCCACTCCAGTCTTCCTCACTCTGAAGTCTTCTCCCTCCTCTCCTCTTTGCCCCTCTCCTGCGCATCCCCTTCTCTCTCTCTCTCTCTTCTCTCTTCCTCTTCTCAGTCTAACCCAACCTTCGGTTAAGGAAGACGTGGTTGTTGTCCTTGCAAGAAGTTCATCGTTGCCGTCAGGAGTACTTGGCCCCTGAAGACGCTAAGCGACGCAGAGGATCTTTACCCAGAAGACGGAGGGAGTAAGCGTGAAACATCAGTTACCCCACCCTCGTCAGTGCCTTCAAGTGATCCAAGAAGCTAAGCCTAACTTGACGGCTCTGCCGCCAACCCGCAAGTTAGCCCAGTGGGTGGCAGACAGTGACAAAGAGACACACCTCTACCCGCCACTAAGACACTGAAACAGCGGAACCCTCCACACCCACCTCTTCAGTTGCCGTTGCTTCCCTCAACGCACCCCTCAGCTGCTGTTCAAACTCCCCCACTCAGCATTTGTTCCCTGTGCTGATTACGTGAAGCTTGCTTTTAGGGAGCGTTTACCAGTGGAGATTAAGCTTCATGGGTTTTGCGGAGGGTCAAGAAAGATTCCAGCTGAGTGGGATATCACGAGGTGAAGAGGTATCTGTGACATCACGGTTCGTCCAGGCTGCAAGGTGCCGCCAGGACATCGTAAGGAAAGGTGTGTAGCTTGTCTCTCAGTTTACCCTGATGCAAGACTCCTGAGAGGCCCGTGAAAATATCCAACATCTGATAACTCGGTACCGTCGGTGCTGATCCTCCTCGCCCTGGAACTCCTGTGTTCACTCTGCCTGACGTTTCACAAGATGGTTTAATAATAACTGCATTGTTGTCTCTGAGCCTGACCGATCGGCTCTCCAGTTTCAGTTTCCTTCCCCCGCTTCCCCTGACTGCAGCATCCGCAATTAGTGACGACTGCTCACAGGTTTTGATGCTGAATTCGACACATCTCCTGCTACTGCAGTGCGTCAGAGAATGCATGGTGCGTTATAAATTACGACTTCGCACCTGCTCAAACCGGTGCCGTTCCTCAGCTGGCCTCCTGTCTCACCTTCAGCCACCGCAGCCACCAACCTGACCTGAAGCCCGCATCTATTTATCAACCGGAAGCAACTCAGGGTCAGCAGGGAGTTAATGTATGGCATGGCTATCAAGTGCTCGCTGGCGAAAACCAGCAGCCTGCCTCCTCCTCTCCCTCCTCCGCCACCCCGTTGCTCAAAACCTCGCATTGTGCTTCTGTCCCTCGGACAGCATGACGAGTCAGAGGCTGCCGTGTTTCTAACGATTGCCGTAAATTCACCTGCGGAGCGGTGGATGCACTCAGACTAGCTCTACGATCCGCCGCCAAACAAGCCCGTTGCGACACCATACCACCACATTCTGTTGGCGGTCAACAGCAGCCGATTATGGTCACTACACCGAGAAGTTTGACGTTCATTCACCAGTAAGGTATGAGTCGCGATACCTCTTCCCCTGGTGGGCACAGGTGTTCGTGCGCGCCCCACCACATCTTCCATTCATTTCCAAATTGAAGGGCAGAGTTTCACGCAATATTGAGCTTGTCATCCTCCTGAACGCCTGGTAGTTTAAAAGCAGATCTGGCAAGACTCCAGCTTAGCGATATGTTAACGAGCACCGACAGTCAGTGATCTGCTATCCAGTGGAGGCCTTTATGGTCCTCCTCTTCTTGGTGATGACAAGTTCTCTCATTTCATTGGCCAGTTTCTACGTCCACCCAGTTCGAAACGCATCGTCAAGCATATGGCACTTCAGTACCACACCAGCTGCTTCGTACCTCCAAGTTGAAGCAGATACATCTTTTCAATTCCTGAGGTAGCGATGGACACGGCAAGATTCGGCGGCGTAATCGCCCATTCTGCCCTGCCGGAAGAATAAACTGCGGCCTTTGCCCTTCCAACACTTGCGGTACTTCAGTGCACATAGCACCAGCACGGCCCGCCATCCTGATCCCAGACTTTTCCGCCTGAACCGAATGGGCTCGACTCTTTGATTTCTTGCCGATCGTGATACCGACTCATTATCGATGGGATACCAGCTGGCGCTACCACCTGCGGAGGTACCCTGACCACATCTTTACGTCAGGATCAGCTCCACGGCCGAAGTGTTTCTCTTATCCCCGTGTTACCTCCGACCACGTTGTTTGGGGCCTCCGATACTCCGTAACAGCAACACCTCTCCACGCCTGAACCCGCATCCAGATTTCCAAAATACTGTCCAACATATTCCTACATGACTGTTTATGTTTTACATTTAACACCAGTCGGATGAGTTGTGTGGTGATTCTCGCCAGAAGTCTACCCATGACTTTTACACCCGGTGAAGTCACCTGGCCTCATCTCCCTGTCGACTTGGGGGGTTCGTATCGGCCTGATGAAAGCGTAAAGTGCTTGCAGAAAGGAAGGCGGTGGAGCACGCTTCTGCTTTTTCAGGAGAGACCCACCCCTGCCCATCTTCAATAGCACTGACGCCTGACATTTGAGCTGATGACTTCAACAGCATGCCCAGACGGACGTTGTAATAACTTTACCGATACATCAATCATCTCACCAGCGGGCAGTTCCATGGGTACAAGATTACCGGGTGACGAAAGCAGAAAAAGCCTTGCACCAGTTTCTCCATCACAGTCCAACGGAATATGCCATCCTTATTGACTCCTGTCTGTACAATGACCTGGCACCAGTACCCGTGTCGCTTTCAGCATCCTGCGCAGTTCGTTCTTCTCCCGCCCAGGATTGCTTCATTGGTGGACAGATGAGGAGGATGACGTTCTATCACGTCTGGATGAGCCAGCGTGTTCGGACTGAGCAGCACGTCATCAGCACCTGGTGATGACGGGATTACTTACTTGTCCTATTGCCCTTCAGAAAGTTCTTGGCGATCCCGTTGCAGCTTTTAACTGTGTTTTCTTCGGCACAGTAATTCTCGGGCGGGGACTTTAGTACCATAGTGCCCATACCCGCAAACCTGTACTGATAAATTCCGGCCCCATTTCCGACATCGTGCTTCAGTAAGGTGTTTGAACGATCTTCCTTAACTGTCTGATGTCTGCCTGAAAACAAAGCTTCTGCTGTGACTGTATGGTTTCCGCTCGCGGTAAGGACGCACCATCGCTCAGGCGAGCTTATTCTGCCTTTCACCCACTCAGTAAAGGGTAGCATTATCGATCTGCAGAGTGCTTTTGATACGAGTAGAGTAAGCTACATTGATCAGCTTGTGGCCTTTGCGCAAGGTCGGCAGGTTGAGCGTGCTCTCAGCAACAGTTCGGTCCTTTTTAGGGCGTGCACTTAAAGGTTTTCTGACGGTACTCACAGGCGGCGTACCAAGTCCATTTCAACGTCCTCGCATCGCCTTCTTTTCTCCTTCCTGACAGTTCATTGCAATTACGGCAGTGCTGACGACATTCGCATCCACGCTCACTCACCCATGATTCAGCACTTCCTTCTGCGCATTCTATGCATCCTCAACTGCTTGTGGTCTGTTATTTCAGAGAGGATTTTCTCTACATCAGCAACCCCTCAGACGTCTTCCCTTGTTCCTTCACTGTGGAGGCAGATGTCCCTCACGTAATAGTATAACCTACTTAGGTTCACCCAGCATCATCCCCAGCTACGCTCGGGTAACGTGACCATCCCATCATAGCAGCTACTGAGACTAGAGCAAAAGCGCCTGATCTCAAGTGGGTTTCAAACGCGAAAGGAGTCTCATCCTCAGTAGCCAAGATCATCTATAGTTTCTTCGATCAGTTGTCGACTATCTTTCCCTTGCGCTTGCCAGCTTCCAGGGCATCATCACTGCAAACCAATTTCTGAAAAAATTTCCAAACAAAGTCAGTGGTTGATCGGCCGTCTAACTCGATCAGAATAGCTACATGCTGTCAGAGCTAACTTGACTCCACTGTTGATAGATCTATGCTGAATGCCACGTACTTCAGCATCGTGGCGTTTCTGCATCTTTCCCGTATCTTGTTCTCACTACACTCATGTCATCTCGAGCGGCACTGACCCTGAACACGCGCCGACTCTCTCACTCTTCGCTGGCGGACGCAGATACCATTCGCGTGCAGTATGTGCTGATCTCCGGAAGGTTCGCTATTGATGTCCCCGTGTTCGAAAGTTGTTCTGTTTGCCACCTGGCGAGTAATCCACGCATCTCTTCACCAGTACATCTAAAATCAATTATGCATTTCCCAGAAGCAGTTGGGTCTTTGAGGCCATCGCTAAAAATTTTGCTTGTTCCTGCTGCACACCATCTTATACGTTGACGGTTCACCAGCAAGCGGACGGAGGTGGCGCTACTTCACCGGTATAGCGCTGCCAGATAAGGGCGGGCTGTCGTTTCACCCACCGACGGTCTTCCACCCACTGTGGAGCTGAACGGTTTGTTGATGCTGTTACCTCTTATTGACAGGGGACTGGAGTGGGTGATCATCTGTGACTGCAAAGTCGTCTTTCTCGCCCTTTTCATTCCGAGACCCGCTTACGATCACGCAGTTCGATATCCTACGTCGATACACCGTATCGACAGAGCGTTGTGTCCTTTTGTGGTGCCGTCCTTCATGTTGACCACGGGCCAATGATATTAATGTGACGGTCTCGTTGGCGCTTTCAGTGTGTGGTCTTTTTAACCTTCTGCAGGTACCGCTCTTCCGGTGCCAGAATACGCTGATGTCAGACGTCAACGCCTGTGGAATTCCAGAAACTCTGGCGCGTTGACAGGTATCCATCCGATATTACGACGCCTTTCATGGGACAAAACACAAATATCGCTCGTCATGGCTCTGCTATCCGCAGACATAAATGTCGGAGTGCGAGGATTAGGTTGTTATCGACCAGTGTAGATCTCCCAGGTCGAGATGCCACACTATTCATGCAAACTATGTGACCAAGTGAACGGCCAACACCCTTCAACATTATTGTTCTGCCTGCCCCACAAAGTGAAAGTCTTCTATTACCGCAGGACAGGATTTAACTAATGTTTGTAAATACTACTTCAGATGATAATCTGGATTCCACTGCTCAAGATTTGTTTTGGGGATATTAATGAATCTTTCAGTCTCTTGCATTGTGTGTGTGTGTGTGTGTGTGTGTTAGTGTGTGTGTGTGTGTGTGTGTGTGTGTGTGTAAGTAGTGTGTGTGTGTGTGTGTGTGGTATCTCAAACTTACGATAATCTGTGATTGAAACTTATTTCATATCGCCATGAGGCGTAATAAATTATCAAATCAAAAATCAATCTCTCTCTCTCTCTCTCTCTCTCTCTGCTGTATAGGATATGAAGCCATACCATGTTACTCGTCCATAATGACACAACTCGAAAGTATATATTGTTACGTTAAGGATAGGTGCCTTTCTGGCAAACGGTAGTGACGGCTGGTTCACCGTACCGGTTGTTGGTATATGTTTTGGTAAATAGCCTCAAAGTTATCCTCCATCTACCAAACACCGTATAACGGTCAAAGTAGACAGCGGGCTATGATAGCTCTGTATAAAACCATCCAAAATACATTCCGGCATATACTTTCGATTATCTGCCTTATAGACAATTGGCGTCCATGACTTCATATCCTGTTTGGCTAAACGCAGGAGAGAGAGAGAGAGGAGGGGGACATGGAGCAGGGAGGAGGAGGAAGATCATGGAGGAAGAGGCCATATACACGTCACAACCTCACACCTCGAGATCCAGTGTCCGAATGCCTACTCGGTTCTCTCGCCAACTTGTCCTTGAAAGCTGGAGTAAACTTTAATTAAAACGCATTTTAAGTATTGCACTGCAGGTCGAGGCTGGTGTCAAACTGCTGCAGCCAAATGTCATACATTGATCCAAGTGTTGTTTAAAAGATATTTGAAGAAACGATAGATGGGGTCTGAAATAATAATAATATATATATATATATATATATATATATATATATATATATATATATATATATATATATATATATATCTCAGCAGGGCAATTGACTTTTTGTTGTTCCGATCCTCTTGATCATCTGACTCTGTCGGCAATTTATCCATCTCCGATCATCCGACTATTTACATTGTTATTCCGATCACCATTCCGATCATCCGATCTGAAACTTTATAATAATTACTATTATTTTTTAAATGATAACATAAGAAACAATTTATTTTTATGTTCTGTGGTGCTAATAATTTCAAATAAGTAATAACTTAATTATTGGTTTATAACATTCTATTTTCCTCTTCTTTAGGCATACAGGACATGTAAAAGACAAAATGTTATCTTAACTTCATTAGGCATTTATTGAAGTTCACTTTGTCTGCTTCTGAGTATGAAAAAGAATTATGTTCGCTATTTTATCTTTTGTTTTCCAGTTGATCGATTTTTGACAAACATTTTCATTTTTAATATTTCATCATCGATATCTAGGAAAAAATTTTTTACTTGTCCACACAAACGAGTTGATAGTGACTATTAATTGTCTCCTGGATTCCTTCCTGATTAAATAGCTTTCTGAATAAAAAGAGGGTCAGTCCATAAATACCACGGCAAGAAGAACATAAGCTAAGGCTTGATTTTAAGTGAGCCGAAGAAATATCTGCCATCCATTTATCCTAAGACATCCATCCTGATCTATGTACGCAAACCCGAGCCGTTTACAAACACAGTGCTGATATTTAGTTTGTCCAGGCAAGATGCGGCAGACAGCAAAGGCAGTTTTATGGGAAATGACCAAATCTGGGAATGACGGTGGGTCTTAATTAAGATAGCCTACCATTAAATGGAGAGAATCTGAGAAAACATGATCATCAATCAGAAGAGAGTAGGTTATCTCATTTTATCATATACTGACACATGTTTGCATATTTATTTTATCGCCATTGACATACACGGGTTGAAGATTCCAGGCTGTCCAGAAGACCATCATCCTGCCTTTAGAAGAAACCCCACAAGCGAATCAAAATGAGTTCCAGGGGCAGCATGAGCCAAGTATACCCAGCAAGACCATAAAAAATTGCCTCATGCTAAGGAGACGACCTTAGGGAAGTCGACCACCAGGCTTGAAGAAAGTTTAATAGAGTTGAGATGTGTAAACAAAACAAAAAGTTACCTCATTTATCAGCATTTACTGACATACAAGGGTGAAAATCTTGCTTATCAGGCATTTACCGACATACAAGGGGTGGGGGAAAGGGTACCTCATTTACCATTTCACGACATTTATCGGGTTTAGGGCACTTACTAATCATATTTACTGAGATACATAAAAAGTTCTTCCTATTTAATATTTACCGGGACTTATAAGAGGTGTATATTCCATTGACAATTTTTACTGACATATAAGGGGTTCAGTTAGTTCTCATTTATCACTACTTGACATACAAGGGGTTCGTTATCATTTATCACATTTACCGACGTAAGGGTGTAGGTTATTCCATTTCTGCTTCACTGACATACAAGGGTTCAGTTATCTCACGATTATTTCACTTGACACAAGGGGTCTTAGGTTATCCATTTCTCACATTTACTGACACAAGGGGTTCAGGTTATCTATTTATCATATTTACCGACATGCCATAAGTAGGTCATCCTATTTATCACAATATATCGTGACATGGATAAAGATTCCTATTTATTGACATAATAAGTGGGGTAAGTAGGTTATCTTACTATCATATATACCGACATACAAGGGGTGTGTTATTTCCATTTATCAAGGCTATATCAGATACAAGGTGTAGGTTATTCCATTTATCACATTTAATGACATACAAAGGAGCAGGTTATCCTATTTACTTCTACATTTACCGACATGCAAGGTATAGATTATTCAAAGTATTATCGCTATTTATCAGACATACTTATTTACCCTATTTGCTGACACACAAAGGGTGAAGAAACTTTCTATTTTGCCAATTTTCAAATTCAAAAACATACGTCAACATTTCTACTTTTAAAAGAAAAAAATCTAGGACATATCATTAGTAGTCGACAAGATTATGGTACCGTTCTAAATGGACCAGTATTATACAGCAGCGGCTACAATGCGGCCACCTGTTAAAGTGTCGTTAGTATCCGTAGTAACCTGAAGGCAAATTAGAGCAGGTCTAAGGCTGCCATGACAAGGTCTTGTGCCACCGCTCCAAGTCAACGATCATATCACTTTACTCCCACCGATTTCCTGACTGTAATATTTATTAAGGGAAAAAAAAAAAATTATATCGGTAGAGCGTTGTGCAATCATCTCCAGTTTGTATGACGGTATCATGGTTGTGTATCCCGAGAAGCTTGCCAGACGCACTCTAAGTCTATAACTTGAAACTCTAAGGAAAAATCTACCTTGAGTTGAGGCTACATGGAAAAGTTAAGTTTGGGGTATAGTTTGACACGGTCCATCCATAACCTTTGTTCAAATAACTCGCAGATTGACAGGATGTCTTAGGATTCGTGTGGATGCGATGACACCACACCGGTAGACACAGCGGGAATGGGTTGTTGATAAATCTAGGAAGCCCAATGAAGATGTGGCAAGAATTGTTTTACCAACAGCGAGAGGAACAGACGTGAAGTCAAGGTGGTGAGCGTGCCAACACGATAGATAACCAAGAAGGTTAGATATCTTGGATGGAGGGTAATAAGGTTTGCTCTGGGCGGTGTTGTTGTTGTCTCGCGAGAGACCTCCCGTTGTCCTCTCTTTGTTGCGGGGGAGTTCGACGGTGGGGGTTGAGAAGGGGCGAAGTTTCTTTTAGCTTTTAGGTCTTGTTGGTTTCGAAAGGAACTGACGTTGCCGCCATTAGAGTGGTGGCAAAGACCGCAGCAAAAAATGCATAATACAACTAGTTACTGGAGGAAGCCACTATTGCAGCTCCACACCACACCCGTCATGCAGAAGTCAGGTAACAATTGGAAGTCCCGCCACAACAAAGTGACTTTTGCGCTTTTCCAGCAACTTGCTTACGATGCCTTACCAGGATTAAATAATTTAATGATCAATAATCATAGCTTAATTTTTATAAATAAAGATTAGTTATTGAAGTAAACTTATTTAGCAACGTGTATAAAAAAATTGTAAGAATAAGTTGCAAATACTTTCATGACAACGCTGGGACAACTATCTTTGATCGGTAACGAAGTTAGTTTGTGGTCTGATCTCCACAGTCCGATTACCTTTGCTAAAAGATGATCTCACCCTTGTGATTCCGATCGTTAATTGCTGTTCCGATCAGACGGGATGATTTGACGCTTCGATTGTTTGATATATATATATATATATATATATATATATATATATATATATATATATATATATATATATATATATATATATATATATATATATATATATATATATATATATATATATATATATATATAAGTTTTTTTTAACAGAATACTAGAGGCAGTACAGCGACGCTGGGACTGATGATGGTTTGTGAGAGACGTAGCAAACTGGAAACATAAGCAGATGAGGACACTGTGGCTGTCCCAGTACATGGAATAAATCTAAACCCAGCCCACAGCCTGGGAAATTCCTGTACCCCTGTGTGGTTGTCAATGTTTGGGCGATGGCAGAGGCATGGTATTATGACAGAACCATAACCGTTACAGAAAGAGATGACGATCAAATATTTGTGAGTTAATTACAGCCAAAATAAGAAATTTAAAACTGGTATGCTTGGGGTCACAGCAGCAGTTAAAAATCAAAACAGGAATATACTAGCGAACAATATGACAATCCACAATATAACTCTTCTCTCATGAACCTCATTACCAGTGGTGTATAGTACGTCGGAGGCGGCATACCTACCATGATATTCTACGATGTTGGTATTAATGATTGTCGTATTTCAGATCCATAGTTTTTATATTTATTTTGCATAGTAGAAGTTGTTGGCGTATTTTGTTCACGTGCATTCCAGGCGTTGCGGGGTTGTGATACCGTAGGTTCACGTTTGGGGCGACTGGCGCGTAAAGATGCCAAGGCGTGCATTCCCTGTGCGGGGTTGCCTGCTGTTTTTACTCATATTACGTGCTTTCAGGAGTCACCACCCACTCCAGTGCAGTGGTGCATAGTGTGTGTGCATTACTGCAGCTTAGCCGCCTCGCTGTGGGGCTACAGCGTCATAAGTGGCCTGGCTGGCGGCTCAAAGCGTTGAATTAATGATTGCTGCTCTCCTTCAGCCAGGTCACGTGTTTGCTCCGCTGTTATATTGCGGTGCCATGTACTTGGTGTCATAGCTGGGCGTCAGGAAGTATCCGCCTAAGCGGTGAATTGCTTAGTGACGTTGTATTTTCCCGCGCCAGCAGCGTTTTCATCTCGGCCCGCTAAGCACCACTCGTACTCGCCGTGGCTCGGGCGTGATTTCTCCTCAGGACTGTCATCAGGAGGCTTTCAAGCGACGTCTTCCGCTCTCAGCCTACCCTTGATCGCCACGCGGTTTCCTCCTCCCGTTGAGTGGGGATCCTGGCCTGCTGTTTCGGGATTGTCAAGCCCACACGTTCTCAGTTCCCGCATCAAGATTAAGAAATACAGAACGCAGGGAGTTCATAAGAGTCGGTAGGCCCGTAACAGAGGTGCCTTGACCCAAGTTCTATGTATCTAACCCCACCTAATATCGGGGTTGTCCATGAATTTATCTAGTCTATTTTGAATGTACGATTGTATTTTCACCACCACACACTGCTGGGCCTATTCCACTCATCCACCAAATCTCTGTTAGTAAACCAATTTCTTGTCATGTCCCTGTTGAATCTGAATTTCATCCATTAGTAGGTATTGCTGTCGCCCGCGGCCTGGCTGGCGCCTGTGCTGCTAGCTCACGATTACGTTTCTCCCGTCGGCCCTTCCTGGAAGCCGCACCCACAGCCGATCATCACGCCCGAGAGAAGCTAGTATATCAACAAGCCGCGTTTCACCAGAAGGGCCGTGCAACGACCTTCATCTTTTCTCCTCTGCACCAAGTTGGCGCAGCGAAGGTTAGCCGTAGCCAGGTATTGTCCTTGTGCGAGCAATGAGGAACGTAGCCAGGCTCAGTTGCGTGTATGTGATTTGTTCGTAGTTCTGTTTTCTTTGTACAAAGCCCGCATAGCCAGGCACGAGCTTATCAAAACCCTTGCTCCAAAGCGTATGCGCCTTCCAGGCCCCATAAGGAGTAAGCGGTGGCTGAGCTGCCAAAAGTAACGGCCCCGTGTTCAGAGGACGTTATTCAATCCCCGCCTGGTGCTAAGCTGATTTTCACGCCAAGCTGAGTGGTTTAAACTACCCATGCTGTCCAGAAAGACTCACCTATCAAATCCGACCCTAGATTCTAGATCAAAGATGAGCCTGAGGCACGGAGCCACGCAAGATGGCGGTCATTATAAACACTGGCCTGCGCCAGAACGGCTGGGTCAGACCATCAGACCTACCGAGTAGTTTTGACCGACCACCAGATCCATCAAAGAAATACCTACAATAGGCTGCAAATGCAAAAAAAAAAAAAAAAAATAAGAACTTACGGGTAAAGCTCACAGGATGTTGTGTGTACACCAGTAAAATAGGCGTGCGGGAATCAAAGTCCTTTGTTGGCTAGTTGCTCGCTGTTTGAGTCACGCCTGGTATAAATCATATTTTCACCCCGTGACAATGGATTTACATGTTGATTTAATGTATACAGTATAGCATTGCAAAATGTACAATACTGACAATGTAGTATGTACTAAAGTGTAAGAACAAAATGAAAGGGGATTTGTTGTCATGTGGACTATTAAATATTATTCAGAGCAACAGTGTTTTATTATCAATTTGGTTATGAACCAGTATTAGCTGGCCAACTGGCAAAAATTCAGACGCGGATCTCTTACCTTTATGTAGTCACTGAGAGCCAAAATGTAGTCAGTGCAGGCATCGGGGCAGACCTCCGGTAGCCAATTCGACTGACTGCTTGTTTGGAAATCTTGAATCGTGCATCAGAGGCTGCTGTCGAGTCACCGTTGCCAGAAACCGCAATGTCACACCAGCTGCGGTCTGTTGCCGATATTGGCATGCCTTGAAGTTTGTGTCACATTTTACTTATACGAGCAACCGGTCATCTGCAATAAAGTCTCAAAATCTGATCGGGATATCCGGAAAAATTCTGGAAGACACTTTTTTCATGTGCTGTGCGTGGCCAGAGACAGACATCGTCCCTCTATTACACTTTCAACGAGATCTGCTGTCCCACACTGTTCTTGTTGTTCAGTAAGGACGGTCTCGTCCAAACTCTACGGCGGCGCCTCCTCTGCTGGATGCCCACAATAAAATAACTACAGAAGCAAAGCTGCCATCAATGCAACTCACCTCGTCGCCGACATAGTCGTTTCTGTCTGCAAAAAAATTCTAGTGTGGACGGCTTCACCAAGTTGCCTGTTTATGCCAGTATGTTGCCCAACATTGTGGAACACACATATCTAATCATTATTGTCGATAAGGGTATCCAGATGTCGGCTGTGGTGTTTCCCAACAGTGCTTTCTCTCAACTTGTCTGTAGGCAACAAATCGCGCAGTGTGGACGCATCCTTAGGGGTGGGTCACACTCAGATACATACATGGCTTCCTCATGTCCCGGGGAGTCTAGTCTCACTTAGCGATGACTGTTTGGTCCTCCCTGACATGCTGGTCGAGTGCCTAAGTCTGGGGGGGACCTGGTGAGAGCGGGTGTAACCTTCCTCAAAAGTCGAAGCGGAGATGGAAGCTTATCTCTCTCTGGCGCTGCTGGGAGAAATATAAGAAGAAATATAAGAACCCAGGAGTTCACAAGAGGCCGGTAGGCCTGGCAACGAGGCAGCTCCTTTGACCCTTAAGCTCCCGTGTATCTAACCCCAACCTAATATCGCTGTCCATGAATTTTATCTAGTTTATTTTTGAATGTGACAATTGTATTGGCACTCACCACATGACTGATGTTTCATTCTTCACTCATCCATCACCCTGTTATGTAAGCCAATTTTGCCTATGTCCTGTTGAATCTGAATTTATCCAGTTTAAACCCATTACTTCGTGTGTCCTACCCGGTTCTCTTACCAACAAAAACCTATATGAATCGTCTCCCTTATTAAAGCCCTTCATCCATTTATAAACTCTCGATCATGTCTCCACGCACCTTCGCCTTTCTAGAGAATGCAAGTTTAACTGTTTGAGTTCTTTCCTCGTATGGCAAGTTTTCAACCCCTGAATCATCTTAGTCATCCTCCTCTGCACCGATTCTAAGCCATTTTTGATATCCATTCTATAGGTAAGGTGACCAGAATTGAAACCGCATAGTCAAGATGAGGTCTAACTGATGCTAACATATAGTTTGGAGGAAGACCTTTCAGCTTTGTTGCTTACGCTCCCTTGAAAATAAAATCCCAGTACCCTATTTGTCAGGCTCGATTCTCTAGCTTGAATGCATTTTTGTGCCCTCTGGACGGAGATCAGAGCTCACCTTCAAGATCCCTAAATCCCTCTCGTACCCAGACCTGCATTATGAGAGTGTTGCATTAAGCAATAGTTATGTGAGGGGTTGTTCTTACTCACACTCTTTAGAATACTGCACTTCCCTTGCCATTGAACTCCATCTGCCATTTATCCGCCCAGTCATACTAATCTGTTGAGTTCACCTGAGAATACTAGCGTCCTGATCCGACTCAATTACTTCTACCGATCTTGGTATCATCTGCAAATTTACTAACATCACTACTAATTCCCTGTGGTCTAAGTCATTGATATAAATAATAAACAAAGTGACCTAATACCGGAACCTTTTGTGGGACCCTCACTTGCAACACATCCTCAGTCATATCTTTTACCATTGATTTGCACTTTTGCTTCCTATTGGTCATGTTTTCACGCCTTGACCCAGTTCAAAACTTTACACTCCCACTCCCGGTGAGCTCTGTAATTTAAGCAACAGTCGTTGGTGAGGAACTTAATCAAACGCTTTACTAAAATCAAGATAGGATTACATCATAATTTTTGAATCTCTGTCAACCGCCTCAAATACTTTATTGTAGAAGGACAAGAGGATTGGTGAGGCATGACCTTACCTTTGTGAACCCATAAGGTTGCGAGTCGTGAATTGCTATGTTTTCTAAATGCTCCTGAATGTTCCTGGCTATTATGGAGTCTCCAGCGTCTTGCCTTATAACCGATGTTAAGCTTAATTGGGCGATAGTTTGAAGCAACTGACCTGTCCCCTTTTAAAAAATTGGCAGGTTCACATTAGCTACTTTCCATAGGCTCGGCACATAGTTAGTATTTTACCGACATCTTTAAAGATGTCGGTTGTGGGTCACCGATTATATCACCCACTCCTTTAATACCTCGAAATATCCCGTCGTGGACTCTGGCGACTTGTTCTTGGCTTTATCTGTCTCATCCTGAACTACTTCTGAAGTGCCTGGTAATGACGTGATAATCCCTCAATTTATCGCCATCCCCGCCCTCAGTATTAACCTGAACTCTTTCCGGTATAGTCAGCACCGATCCTCCTGTGGAATACCTTCGAAAGGAAGTGAAGTCGTTCAACAACAAAGCTCATATTTTCACAATTTTCTACTAGCTCCCTGGTGTTTGTTTTCAGCGGTCCAATTCTTTTTCTCCCGTGTTTTTGTTCTAATCAACTGAAAGAAGCCCTTAGATTACTTTTCGCCTCATTTGCTACTTTTGATCTCATAGTTCTTTTTGCTATCCTTGGTGTTTTTCTTAACTAATCTAGATAGTTCGACGTCAACTTTGGCCCTAGGAGATGTGTTTCACCATTTTTTATTTTCTGATAAATTCTCCCTTCTTTAACCCAATCTGTGTTTTAGTCCAATGTGAGTCATCCACTTAGGATCATTGTTTTCTTTTCTAAGTGTTCAACTGTGGTATGCTGTCCTTAGCCCCTCTACTATTACTTTCCTAAGCTATTGTAAGACACTTTACCTGAGCTCTCTCCTGGCTCTCCAATCCGCAGTTCTGGCCCTCATGAACTCTCAAATTATCCCAGTTTCATTCCTTCAAGATGTCTTTGAAGCCCTCGTAATTTGCAGTTTCTTCTGAAATATGGCACTAACACTGGGTTTGGTTTGGTGGAAGTTACCGCTCAGTCTAAGTTTAAAACGAACCGTTATGTGGTCACTATTTCGTCCTTAACTCCTGTAGGTTTAGATGGACCTTTATTTATTTATTTTATCGGTTATTTTTATCTATCATATAGTTCATGTATTTTATTCTTGTATTAGATTCTCGGCTCCATATGAGCCGGCAGTTGTGTGCCAAGACAGAACGCCCCAATAATCAATCGGTCATCCAGACTCTTTCCTGTTCCGAAATCTTACCTGCCCTTAGTCTCAGTTTCTTTACGCAGAATCCATCTGCCATTCTTTAACAATTCACACATCTTCACCTTGTTCCTGTCCGGTATTTTTACTGTCTACTCTGACCTCACAGGCAGCCCTGTCCGCAATCTTAAGACTTTTAGAAGCACCCACCCTATAATTATATAAATGTTTAACTATTGAGCCCTGGGCCAAAAGGTGGTTCTGGCCAAAGGCGGCCACCAAATAATTTTTATAGTTGGGTACCTGCACACGTGCATCTGTGTGGTAATGTGGAGGCCGATGAGATGGCAGCGGGGCCCTGTTTCTCATTTCCTTACAGTGCGCTCTTCCATTTTGGGATTTGCATCTCAACTGGAGCGGGTCTGCACTCCAAACCAGGTGGCAGCGCGCGGTGGAGTGGCGCAAAGCCATTGTACTTCCCATCCGTAAACCTGGAGCATGGTCTTCACAGCCCCTTACACCTCACCGGGACCCATCGCCTCCTAACATCCTGCTCTCTGCAAACTTCCTTCTGAAAAGATGGTAAACTTCTGTCTAGTGCCACCATCTAGAGAGCAATGGATACCATTAATTGACTCCTTATCAGTCAGGGGTTTCGGAGAATGAGATCTACAGTAGACGTTCCCTCATGTCCTTCTGTGCTCAGCTTTGGGTGTGCTGCTCGTCGCTGCAGACATACAATACATGGTGTGCAGTTTTTTATGATGTGCAGCTTCTTTAGACCTTGGAGAAGGCCTATAGTCCAGTCGATGTAGTTCAAAAAGGGTGAATAAGGAAAAAAACTGCGGAAAGCTGTAATAAGTTCTATTGGTTCCTAACATGTGGAAATGTGAATTTTGCACCATCTGAAAATGACGGTCAAAAAACAGTTTGTTGTAATTCATTCCACCACCACGTAAGAGTTTAGAAAATACCTCTAAAAGCATACAAGATCATTTTCCATGTCATATAACGTAAAAACGGGATACACCCGTAAACAGGTACATGTCGCCCTAGCGTCAAAACCATGCATCGCATCAGAAAAATGAAAAAGTATTTTACTAGAGCAATGTCATGTACATTGGTCTTGATATACCACACATTTTCTCTAGCGAGTCTTTGGCGTGAGAGACACTATAAGAACTGTTTTCACGCGCATTTTTCCAGATACGGCAAAAAAATCCAGGCTATCAGGCAGCCGTGTTATTACACCCTTTATTAAAACAATAAAACTTATGCAACTTTCCATTATTTTTCCTTATCTAAACCCCGCCAATCAGCCTACTATGACATGAGATGGAGATATGGATACTGTAATGCAGCTTCTGCTGACTTTGTCTCGTGGATTTGATGCCAGAGTTCATTGAAGGATTACTTGAGAACGGAACTTCTGCGTCAGAGTTGTTATCCTACCACCATTCCAGACAGGAAGGCGTTCCTCAAGGAGGCGTCCCATAGTCACCTCTTGCCAGCTATAAATGGTACAACATCGCTTCCTGAGGGTCTGTCCTCCTATGTCGAGACCTGGCAATTGCGGCCGGAGTCTCGGTTCCAGAGTGAAGACTGTACCAATGACAGAATATTCAGATGGCGGAGAAACATGGTCAGATTTTCTTCACCTTCCAACCGGTTAATATGCACTTTGTCGCCCGAAAGGGTGTCACTATGAAAACCTTCTGATCCATCATGAGCGGTTCAAGATTTATTCATTTGTTAGAACATAAGTCTCTTGAGACTTCGTTCTTGACAGGCGGCTCATGGCTGTTCTACACCCAAAAGTTTTGAAAAGTGCATGAGATCGCCTTAATCTTCCTGTTCTGGTTGCTGTAAAGACTTCATGAAGCGCTGGACCGCATTAACACTATACGTCTTTACCAGGCAATCTCATCGGGTCGAGATCGTCCGCCGGCTGCAAAGCATATTATTATCATAACAACTGTCTGCCTCCCCACACTTGGTGTGTAGTCCATCACGCTGCAGTCCGATTGTCGTCAGGTGCCTTGAGATCATCCCATTTTTAACTCTTTTAGTTGACGGTGAGCCACCCTTAGACTTGCAGAGAGACGGACTTCTAATTAAATCAGTACAGACCACAACGCTAACCTAACAACTCTCTCTCATTAACTGTTCTCGTCGAAGGGGAGCCTTTGTCGTAGGACGGGGCTTCAGCGAGGTCGGCGGCACTACCCATCGTAGTGGATGGTGATTCCGTTCATGGATATAAGTACACTGCCCGGTCTGGCCTCTTCCTGATGTCCAGTCTGTCCCAGGAAAACCCCACACGGTCTTCTTCTCATCGCCACCTTGAGCGGAAACTTGCGGAAGACTCTAAGTCCCTACCTCTTAGTGGTCTGCCTGGCCAGTCCGGGGACAGAAACTCATTTGATAGTCTACTTATTTGCCAGGTGTGGTACAACTACCACCTATTAGTGGCTATTAATAATCGTAAGAATATGGTAACAAATATGTAAATACTGGAATGAGGAACATGAAAAAGGCAAGGAAAATTGAAAGGTTCCACGGAAGGGGAGACATCCTGGGGAGGTGAACGCCATTCCCTGTTCTGGCTCTGACTTACTTTTCCTTGCAAAACTCACGTAAGGGCGAGGGTCGGGTTGTTTCATGCGTGCGGCCGGAGAAGGAGAAAACAACAGCCAGCAGGAGAAGAAGTTCCCTAGTAGGCCCACCATTACTAAGAATGTAAGGCAGCAAGAAGCCCCATTTGATCCACCCTCAGGTTGACCCCTGCCAGCCAGAATTTGAGATATCAAAACGATCACAGGCATAGAATAATTATCTTGGACTGCTGGGTGGATACCGAAGGGACTTAGGCTGAGGTGCAACTTCCTAGACCAGTGGGGACATAACGCAGAGTTATCGAAATAAAACATGGCGATTATTATAAATGTAAATACACACACACACACACACACACACACACACACACACACACACACACTACAACACACACACACACACACACACACACACACACACACACACACAATATATATATATATATATATATATATATATATATATATATATATATATATATATATATATATATATATATATATATATATATATATATATATATGCTGTATAGTTGTGGATTAAAAACCTGAAGATAGGAAGAAGTTAAAGTAAATGTGTGTGTGTGTGTGTGTGTGTGTGTGTGATATTTTCAGAGTAGGCTATAACAGTTTTTTAGTAAGCATGACATGTTGGCAGTATACTATATATTATTGATGTTTACAGGCCAGGCCAACATCATCACTTAACAATAAATAAATAGTAGGTCATCTGGCAAATAAATAAATAATGACTGCCTTATCCTGAACAAAATAGGTGCATTTGTGAAGCAGAGAACAATACTATCTTCATAAATTACACGCATCGTGTGTGATTAGAGTGAGATAAATTGAACAGAGTTACAGAGCATTAACCTTAAAATCCTTGAAACAGAAAATCGATGGTAAAGATTTGAGAGTCATAGTACCTCATCTGGCACCACACCTGTAACCTGAGCCAGGCCTTGATCTGACAGGCTGATTCCTGATAACCTTAGTAACAGCCACTGTTGTTCAAATTAACCATTGCTTTGTATTTCCAAGGCCACCAGCCATGTCTCTTTTGAAGGTTACTCCAAGCTGCTTGCAGAATAACGGAAACAAATCAGTCTATGGGCTATTTTCAGGCAGTATTATTAACTTCACTAAATAACTACAGTAGGTTGTGCCACAGTTGAACAGAAAATAGACATCCGAAATAAAAAGGCCTTTTCAGAAAACATTATTTGTATATGAAAGCAAGACGTATAATGCTGAATTTCAAATGTAACTATATATATATATATATATATATATATATATATATATATATATATATATATATATATATGAATCCATTCAGATGTTTCATCTGTTTGGAGGCAGCTTTTTAATTTTTTTACTGAGAGTTGCTGGTTTTAAATCAAACATAGTATTACTATCTCTCGTTGCTTTGTTCGACAATTTCCAGTACATATAAATATAACTCTGCCAGAGGTCTTCAGAAGCAGCGAGATGGTTCATGGTAGTGGTAACAGTATGTCGATTCAGCCTTCCAGCAACTCTCAATGTACGGTTAAAAGCTTTGTGAGACTGGTACAGGTCTACGCTTTTCACTGGTCTGTGCATGCGCAGTTCACGAGGGACCAGTGTTTGTAAAACAAAAGCGCCAGCTTTTGACGATGAACACTCAAATAACACAAAATACCTCGTGTGCCTAACACCATGGCATGCTCACAAACGAATATGTAATATCAAATTTGAGGCAGTGAATAATAATAGACGGTCACTGTTCTTCCCCTAAACTTATCAACAGTGGTGTTCCACAGGGCTCTGTTCTATCACCCACTCTCTTTCTGTTATTCATCAATGATCTTCTTTCCATAACAAACTGTCCTGTCCACTCATACGCCGACGACTCTGCATTAGTCAACTTCTTTCAAAAGAAGGCCATCCCAACAGGAATACACAACTCCAGACTGGAAGCTGCAGAACACTTAACCTCAGACCTTACTATCATTTCCGATTGGGGCAGAAGGAACATTGTGTCCTTCAATGCCTCAAAAACTCAATTTCTCCACCTATCAACTCGACACAATCTTCCAAACACCTATCCCCTATTCTCCGACAACACTCAGCTGTCATCTTCTTCAACACTAAATATCCTCGGTCTATCCTTAACTCAAAATCTCAACTAGAAATTTCATATCTCATCTCTCGCTAAATCAGCTTCCTAGAGGTTGGGCGTTCTGTATCGTCTCCACCAGTTCTTCTCCCCGGCACAGTTGCTATCCATATACAGGGGCCCTGTCCGCCCTTGTATGAAGTATGCATCTCACGTGTGGGGGGTCTCCACTCACACAGCTCTTCTGGACAGAGTGGAATCTAAGGCTCTTCGTCTCATCAGCTCTCCTCCTCCTACTGTTAGTCTTGTACCTCTAAAATTCCGTCGCGATGTTTCCTCTCTTTCTATCTTCTATCGCTATTTTCACGCTGACTGCTCTTCTGAACTTGATAACTGCATGCCTCCCCTCCGCGGCCCCTTGCACACGACTTTCTACTCATGCTCATCCCTATACTGTCCAAACCCCTTATGCAAGAGTTAACCAGCATCTTCACTCTTCCATCCCTCACGCTGGTAAGCTGTGGAACAATCTTCCTCCACCTGTATTTCTTCCTGCCTACGACATGAACTCTTTCAAGAGGAGGGTATCAGGACACCTCTCCTCCCGAAATTGACCTCTCTTTCGGCCACCTCTTGATTCTTTTTATCGGAGCATCGAGTAGCTGTTTTTTTATTATTGTTTTTTTGTGCCCTTTAGCTGTCTCCTTTGTTGTAAAAAAAAAATCAATAATCAGAGAAGAACACAGTCACAGGAAGGTACTGGAGCTTTGCCATACTTGGAAACACTTGTTGAAGTCAGATGTGAGAAGTGATCCATAGGATTTCAATAGAAGACCTCATTCACAGAGCAATATAAGTTTTACCACTTTGTGAAGAAAAGTGCTAAGGTAGCAGGTGAACTCCTCTTGACTCCAATAGAAAATTGCCCAGGGGTATATCTGCAGCTAAGAAGAAAAATATAGTCGAGAAGCTGGTATGTAAAATGCCTCCAAACAGACGAGAGTTCTGGGTAAACATGCCAGAGAACCCTAACAGCAAAGATCTGCTGAACAATGTTGACCCAAAATAGATTGGATGCTTCCATAAACGATTTATATATATATATATATATATATATATATATATATATATATATATATATATATATATATATATATATATATATATATATATATATATATATATATATATATATATAACTGCTTCAATTAAGGAAATCGAATGTTCATATAAGGTGCAGTAGGTTTTGTGTGTGTATTTGCAATCATTGTGGGAATGACTAATTTTGTATTGATCAAATGGAAAGATTCCATTTTATTTTTCAGTTACATTTGAAAGATTAGAATTCAGCATTAGCACACAATATTTTGTCTTGCTTTCATATACAAATAATGTTTTCTGAAAAAAAGAACCCTTTTTTGTTATTTCATTTTCGGATGTCTATTTTTTCCTGTTCCTTTATATTGGCACAACCTACTATTTGGCATAATGGTGTATTTAGTGAAGTTAATAATACCTGTGAAAATATTACACTAGACTGATTTAATTTCCGTTATTCTACAAACTAAACACGGCGGAGGTAATGTGTTTTACCTTCAAAAAAGGACAAAACAACATTTAACCAAATAATCTGGTAATACCTGCAGGAAATGATTACAAAGCAAAATGCATTATCTCCACACAGAGAAGTAGTTGGTGTAATTTGGACAACAAATTTGGCTATTTACTAAAGGTTATCAGGAATCTAATACCATGAATCAAGAGTACATGTGTCAAGCTATAGGTTTACAAAATTAAATGGTGCAGAT
This sequence comes from Eriocheir sinensis, assembly GCF_024679095.1. Taxonomy (NCBI): domain Eukaryota; kingdom Metazoa; phylum Arthropoda; class Malacostraca; order Decapoda; family Varunidae; genus Eriocheir; species Eriocheir sinensis. The sequence goes on from NC_066528.1 coordinate 3,910,327, forward strand.
GTAAAAATTACTATGAGCTCTCAAATCTTTACCATCGATTTTCTTAAAACAAGGATTTTGGAGTTAATGCTTTCTGCCTTTCTACGGCAGATTACATCACCACTCTGTCCACGACCGTGTGGTGTATGAGATGTAAATGTACGTTGTTCTCTACTTCACAAATACGCCCTATTTTGTTCAGGATAAGGCGATCATTATTTATTTTATTTTACCAGATAGCCTACTGTTATATTTATTGTTAAAGTGACCAGTGTTGTACAATATATAAACATCAATAATATAGTATAACTGTAGCTTATGTCGTAACACACAAAAAAACTATTTATAGCCTACTCCTGAAAGAAAATATCACACACACACACACACACACACACACACACACATTTTACTTTAACCCTAATACCCTATCTTCGAGTTTTTACTAATCCCACAACTATACATATATATATATATATATATATATATATATATATATATATATATATATATATATATATATATATATATATATATATATATATATATATATATTGTGTGTGTGTGTGTGTGTGTGTGTGTGTGTGTGTGTGTGTGTGTGTGTGTGTGTGTGTGTGTGTGTGTGTGTGTATTACATTATAATAATCGCCATGTTTTATTTCCGATAACTCTGCGTTATGTCCCCGCGGTCTAGGAGGTGCACCTCGGCCTAGGTCCCTTCGGTATCACCCCGGCGAGGTCCAAGATAATTGACTACACAGCACCTGTGGTGAACGACTATCTCAGAATTCTGGCTGGCAGGGGTCAACCTGAGGTGGACCCGTGGGGCTTCTTGCTGCCCCTTACATTCTTGGTGTGGGTGGGCCTACTAGGGGCTTTGCTACTCCTGCTGGCTGTTGTTCTCCTTCTCGGCCGCTGCGCCTCAACCGACAGCCCGACCCTCGCCCCTTACGTGAGGGTTTTGCTGCAGGAAAGTAAGTCAGGCCACAACGGGGGAATGGCATTCCACATCCCCCCGAGATGTCTCCCCTTCCCGTGGAGACCTTTCAATTTTTCCTTTTTTTTCATATTCCTCATTCCGTACATTTACATATTTATTTACCATAATTATTACGATTATTATTAGCCACTAATAAGACATGTTGATTAATACCCACCACCAGAGTCGAATAAGTGAACTATCCCGTGGAGATTTCTGTCCCACGGACTGTCTTGGGCAGACCCTCTAAGAGGTAGGGACTTTCCAGAGTCACCACCAGGATTTTCACGGCTCCAAGGTGGCGATGAGAGAAGACCGTGTGGGAGTTTCCTGGGACGGGCGGACGTCAGGAAGAGAGGCAGGCCGAGGCAGTGTACTTATATCCATAGACAAAATCTTTCATCCACTACGATAGGTGGTGCCGCCGACCTCGCTTCAAGCCCCGTCACCACGACAAGGTGACTCCCCTTCGACGGGGAACGGTGTAGGAAGAGTTGTTAGGTTGGCGTTGTAGTCTGTACCAGTATTTAATTAGAAGTCCGTCTCTCTGCAAGTCTAAGGGTGGCACTCCTGCGTCAACTAAAAGAGTTAAAATGGGGGATGATCTCAAGGCACCTGTTGACAATCGGACTGCAGCGTGATGGACTGCACCAAGTGTGGGGAGGCGGACAGTTGTTGCCGATGTGTATACTTCGCAGCCGTAGGACAGTCTCGACCCGATGAGTGCCTGGTAAAGGCGTATGAGTATTGTGCGGTCAGCGCCCCATGAAGTGCATGACAGAACAGGAAAGATTGAGCGATCTCATGCACTTTGTTTTCAAGGCTTTTAGGTGTGGGAGCCATGTGAGCCACCTGTCAAAGACGAGTCTCAAGAACTTATGTTCTTCCACAACAGGTAGATACATCATGAACCGCTCATGATGAGATCAGGGTTTTTCATGGTGGCCTTTCAGGCGACAAAAGTGCATGGCAACCGATTTGGAAGGTGAAAATCGAAAACCATGTTTCTCCGCCCATCTGAATATTCTGTCGATGGCATTTTGCAGTCTTCACTCTGCGGCGGGCATCCGAGACTCCGAGTACCAGATTGCCAGGTCGTCGACATGGGAGGACGAGACCCCTCAGGAAGCGATGTTGTAATACCATTTATGGCTACGGCAAAGAGGGTGACACTCAGGACGCCTCCTTGGGGAACGCCTTCCTGCTGTTCATAAGATGGTGAGTAGGATGTACCAACTCTGACGCGGAAGTTCCGTTCTCCAAGTAATCCTTCAATGAACTCTGGCATCCGTCCACGGAGACCAAAGTCATGAAGCTGCATTAGTATCCCATATCTCCATCTCGTGTCATAGTAGGCCAGTTGACGGGGGTTTGAATAAGGAAAAAAATAATGGAAAGTTGCATTAAGTTTTATTGTTTTTGTAATAAGGTACTTAATAACACACATTTTGCACCCCTCAATCGCCCTGGATTTTGCCGTCATCTTGAAAAAATGGCGGCAAAAAACAGTTCTTTATAATTGTCTCACTTAAGACTCACTTTAGAGAAAAATGTGTTGGTATATCGAATAATGTACATGACATTCTCTAAACACAATGCTTTTTCCCTTTTTCTAGTGCGATGCGCGGTTTTGACGCTAGAGGAGCGAGCATGTGTGCCTGTTTTTGAGTCATATCCCGTTACGTTATATGACATGGAAAATGATCTTGTATGCTTTAGAGAATTATTTTCTAAACTCTTACATTAATTGTAGTGAGATAATTACAACAAACTGTTTTTGACCGTCATTTTTTCAAGATGGTGCAAAATTCACATTCACATGTTGTGAAGACAATAGAACTTATTGCAGCTTTCCATGATTTTTTTTCCTTATTCACCCTTTTTTGAACTTCTGTCGACTGGACTATAGGCCTTCTCAAGGTCTAAAAAGCTGCACATCATAAAAAAGCTGCACACCATGTATTGTATGTCTGCAAACGAGCGGCACATAGCTGACACGAGACATATGAGGGCGTCTACTGTAGATCTCATTCTCCGAAACCCTGACTGATAAGGAGTCAATTGGCCATTGCTCTCTAGATGGTGTACTAGGCAGAAGTTTACCATCTTTTCGAAGAGTTTGCAGAGGCAGGATGTTAGAGCGATGGGTCGGTAGTGTAAGGGCTGTGAACCATCCTTTCCAGGTTTACGGATGGGAAGTACAATGGCTTTGCGCCACTCACTTGCGCTGCCACACAGTTTGGAGTGCAGACCGCTCGGTGGGATGCAAATCCCAAAATGGAAGAGCGCACTGTAAGAAATGAGAAACAGGGCCCGCGCCATCTCATCGGCCTCCACATTACCACGCACAGATACGTGTGCAGGTACCCAGCATAAAATTATTTGGTGGCCACGCCTTTTGGCCAGAACCAGCCAGTTAAACATTTAT
>NC_066528.1:3913809-4003809 GCF_024679095.1 Eriocheir sinensis
CGCTCCCGTCTTGTAAAAAGGTAAACATCTTAAGATATTTACATAACTAAGAAATGCGTCCATACTTGCCTCTTCCTAACTTATCCTAATACTAATTCCCCTTATACTAATTCTTCCTTATACCAACTCGCCTTCATACTAACTCACTCGCCCTCCCAATAATTAGTCGAGTCACCTGTCTGGATCAAAGGGTCTGTGTGCTCTGAATATCTTTGTAAATCCATGTAAATTTAACTATCCCCCTATTTATCTCTCTGGTAATAGTATTAATATCTAGTAGTAGTAGTAGTAGTAGTAGTAGTAGTAGTAATAGCAGCAGCATATCAATAATAATAATAATGATAACTGTGTGAGCAGCAGCGGCATAATGACAGATGCGAAGAGAGAAAGGGCGGAGACGAGGCGAAGTAAGGAGCGTGAGCAGGTACTGCAGGAGGCGCCGAGAGGAGTGATGCAGTTGTATTGGGAGATAGGGAGGAAGCAAGGCGAAGCAAGGATAAAGCAGCGTGAGGAAGTACCGTATGAGCGGCGGCGACAGCGTGAGAAATGTGACGAAATAAAGGACGGGAGGCGAGGCGAGAAGCAAGGGAGAAGAAAGCAGCGTGCGGCGGTACTGTGGGAGGCGCCGAGAGGAATGAAGCAGAAGTGTCGAGAGAAAGGACAGGAGGCGAGGCGAGGTAATTATAGGAAGAGGTGGCGTGAGGAAGAACTGTGTATGGGCGGCAGAGAGAGAGAGAGAGGCAGATGCGTTGAGAGCAAAGATGGAAGCGAGGGGAAATAATGAAGCAAGCATCGTGAAGCGGCACTATCGGGGCCCAAAGAACATAGCCTAAGTAAGACATGAAGTTAGGCGCAGTAAGATAAGCTAACGTAAGATATATAAGGTAAGGTAAGGTAACGTAAGGCACAGTAAGATAAGCTGACGTAAGATATATAAGGTAAGGTAAGGTAACGTAAGGCACAGTAACGTAAAATGACAAAATAATGTAAGATAAGGTTGGTAAGGTAAGGTATGTGAGGTAAGTTAAAGTAAGGTAGCATAAGGTAGCGTGCAGTGGTATTCATTGCGCGGCTCGCGAGCCGCTGGCGGCTCGCAATGACTCAATTCACGGCTCTCGAAAAATATATAAATTAATTAATAAAAAAAATACATAGAAAAATAATTTAATAATTTATCAAGAAAGATATATATTTTCATGAGGTGAGATGGAAGACAAAGTCACAGTAAGCGATAACATTCTAACATCCCTGCCCTAGTCGTACAGAAATCATACGTGTCTACTACGGGAAAACTCTCATTTACTATATTGCACTTGCAGCCCAGTACTACTTAATTTAATTAGTTGAGTTACGCTAACTTGCAGTAGCTGCGGCTCTCTAAATCAATGTGTTTAACCAAAGTGGCTCTCTTGCAAAAATTAGTGAATAACACTTACCTCTGCACATTGACCGCCTAAAGGTTACCTCGCATAACCTCTCATATAATACGTCTTTTCTTTATATCCCTTCCCCTTGCGCTCTGATGTTCGGTGATAAAAGCTCATACCCACTTGACACTCTCCTCCTCCGTACGTTGACTGCCTAAAGGTTAAACTAAACCCACTCATTCCTATCCTTCAACATAACTCCTCCTCGTGTCATCCTGTCCACCACGTCGCCCTCATTCACCGCCCTCCCGCCTGCCTCACCCACTCATGCCTCACCCACCCCAACCACCACCACCACCACCAACACCACCAACACCACCACCACCATCCTCGACCTTTCCTCACTCACGCCACCCCTACACACACTCCCATCCTGTCCTCTCCCTACCCCGCCCACGCCCACGCCCACACCCACACCCTCAATCATCCAATAGTCTCAGACCCGCGAGGCACACACACACACACACACACACACACACTCCCTCTCTCTCTCTCTCTCTCTCTCTCTCTCTCTCTCTCTCTCTCTCTCTCTCTCTCTCTCTCTCTCTCTCTCTCTCTCTCTCTCTCTCTCTCTCTCTCTCTCTCTCTCTCTCTCTCTCTCTCTCTCTCTCTCTCTGTCATATTCCTCCTCCGTTTATTTATCTTCCTTCAGTTACTATTATTCTTTCTATCTCATTCCCTCCCCTTCTCTCTCTCTTTCCATCTCCCTCCCTCTCCTTCTCCTCCCTTTCCCCCTTCCCTCTCTCAGTAATTCTATCAGTCATTCTTACGCCTCTTCCTTCAGTCCTTATCGTTCCCTCCCTTCTGTACAAGCGTGTCCTGGTGCCCATATTCACGCTCTCTGATTCCATCCCCTCCCTCGTTGAAATGCAGATCACCTTTTTTATTAGTCAGGGTATAACAAGTCTTTCTCCAGCTTCCTGCCCCGATGTTTTCATTCTCTCTCCCCTCTGCTCTGCCCCTCGAGGGAACACGCGCCCAGCCAGCAAGTGTTCTCCCTTCCCTTTAATCCCCTTCCTACCCTTCCTTCCTTCCCCTACCTCTTTCTGTGTCTCTTTCCCGTCCCTCCTTCCTTTCCAGTCCCCTTTTTTCGCTTTCCCTTCCCTCACCTTCCTCCTTCCCCTTCTCTTCCCCTCCCTTGACGCGACTCTATTCTTCCCTTCCTTTCGTCCTTTCTTTTCCCTCCCTTCCTTCCCTTCCCTTGACGTGCCGCTATCCTTCCCCTTATTCCTTCCCTTCCCTTCTCTTCCCTCCTTCACCGCCCCTTCCTTTCCCCCTTCTTCCCAGTTCCTTCACCTCTTTCCTTCCAGTCCCTTCCCCATACCTTCTTCCCTCTTTCCTTCCCTTCCATCTTCCTTCTCGTTCCTTCCCCGTCCCTTCCTCCTTTCCCTTCCCCTCCCTCCTTCCCCTTGCCTTCCCTTCCCTTCCTGTCTTTCCTTTCCTAACCCTTCATTCGCCTCTTAGCTTGTCCTCCGTTACGTTTTCCTTCCCATTGCAGGTGTTCCTTTCTCCTCTTTCCCTCCTCTCTCCCTCCCTTCTTAATTCACTTTCCCTTCCTCCTTCCCTTCTACCTCTTCCCTTCCCTTCACGTCTCTCTTAGCTTGTCCTCCATTCAATTTCCTTCTCGTTGCAAGTGTTCGTGCGTGCGCCGGAGATCAACAGCTTCAGCGTGTTAGCATTGTGGTGAGTCAGCCGGGAAGGTTCACTGCTCGGCACGAACTAATATTTGTAAACACCTGATCCCTCGTGGGTGTCGGATCAGCCTGGCGACGGTTGCATTGGATTCCTTTACTGACACACAGACGCATTCACTCCCCTCTGCAGCCGTGGATTGCTGCGTCATGTAGTTGTTAATGTTTGAGGCTTGTATTCTCAGCTGCAACAAACTTCCTAAGGTCACAGAGGACATCAGTCGCGTTCTCATAAGTGTTTTTTCACGTTAGCCTTGTCAAACTAACACTTGGCCCATAAAACTACCCATGGAAATACCAACACAGCCTTTACCAAACGCTTTTAGCTCTCCCAACAAATATTTTCAAAGGCCACAAAGGAGATCAGTCGAGTTCTCATGAGTGTTTTCTTACATTCATGGTACAGAAGCCTTGTCAAACTATCACTAGGGTCATAAAACTACCCATGGAAATAATTAAAACCTATACAAATGCTTTCGCCTCTCACACCAAATGTTTTCAAAGGCCACAAAGGAGATCAGTCGGGTTCTCATGAGTGTTTTTCTCATGTTCATGGTGCAGAAGCCTTGTCAAACTATCACTGGACTCAAAACTACCCATGGAAATAAGAACATAAGAACATAATAACGTAGGAGTCTGCAAGAGGCCGGTAGGCCTGTACAAGGCAGCTCCTTTGAACCTAAGCTCCCGTGTATCTAACCCCACCTAATATCGCTGTCCATGAATTTATCTAATCTATTTTTTAATGTGACAATTGTATTGGCACTCACCACGTGACAGCTGAGCCTATTCTACTCATCCACCACCCTGTTAGTAAACCAATTTTTGCCTCTGTCCCTGTTGAATCTGAATTTATCCAGTTTAAACCCATTACTTCGTGTCCTACCCGGTTCTCTTACCAACAAAACCTTATGAATATCCCCCTTATTAAAGCCCTTCATCCATTTATAAACCTCGATCGTGTCTCCACGCACTCTTCGCCTTTCTAGAGAATGCAAGTTTAACTGTCTGAGTCTTTCCTCGTATGGCAAATTTCTCAACCCCTAAATCATCTTAGTCATCCTCCTCTGCACCGATTCTAACATTTTGATATCCATTCTATAGTAAGGTGACCAGAACTGAGCCGCATAGTCAAGATGAGGTCTAACTAATGCTAAATATAGTTTGAGGAAGACTTCGGCGCTTCTGTTGCTTACGCTCCTTGAAATAAATCCCAGTACCCTATTTGCTCGATTTCTAGCTTGAATGCATGTGCCCTTGGACGGAGATCAGAGCTCACTAAGACCCCTAAATCCCTCTCGCACCCAGACCTGCTTATGAGAGTGTCATTTAAGCAATAGGAATGAGAGGGGTTGTTCCTACCTACACTCAGAATACTGCACTTCCCTACATTGAACTCCATCTGCAATTTATCCGCCCAGTCATACAATCTGTTTAGTTCACCCTGGAGAATACTAGCATCCTGATCCGACTCAATTACTCAACCGATCTTGGTATCATCTGCAAACTTACTGACATCACTACTAATTCCTGTATCTAAGTCACTGATATAAATAATAAACAAAAGTGGACCTAATACCGAACCTTGTGGGACCCCACTCGTAACACACACCCAGTCAGATCTTTTACCATTGATTTGCACTCTTTGCTTCCTATTTCTAAGCCACGCCTTGATCCAGTTCAAAACTTTACCCTCTACTCCGTGAGCCTGTAATTTAAGCAACAGTCGTTGGTGAGGGACTTTGTCAAACGCTTGACTAAAATATACTATCTATCTATACTAGCTAATATATACTAACACAACCTATACAAATGCTTTAGCCTCTCACAACAAATATTTCCCAAGGTCACAAAGGAGATTAGTCGCGTTCTCATGAGTGTTTTTTCATGTTCATGGTGTAAAAGCCTTGTCAAACTATCACTAGGCTCATAACACTACCCTTGGAAATACTAACACCATCGCTGCGAAAGCCTTACCAAGTGTTTGAGGATGTGGGCCCAAGACACCTGCCCGATCAAAGCCTTCAGACCTACCCTCGCCTCCACGCCAACACAGTGCGGGACGAGCTCAACATTTTGCTGCTGTGATGACGAATCCCCGAGGCCGTTCACCCAATTTAGAGAGTAGATTAGGCGCTTCCTTGTTGTCTTCATGTCGACTGAATTCCTAATGGATATGTCTGCGATGAACTGCTGGGAGACGATGAGTTTGTTTGTGTGAGAATGTATTTATGTGTATGTATGTATGTGTGTGTGTTTGTATGTATGGGCAGAGGGGTGGTAAGGAAGAGATTAGCGAGATTAGCGAGATTAGAGAGAGAGAGAGAGAGAGAGAGAGAGAGAGAGAAACAACAGATAGAGACAGAGAGGTATGTCGTGGATGAACCGTACATGAAGGCATTGAAATATATATAGGCAAAGACAACCTCGACAACCCTCAGACGAAGACCTTTTTGCTAAACACAGTAATGCCACGAACACCTACCAGCCCCTCCCCTGAAGAGCAAGGTGTATGCTCCCTGCACCCGCCAGCCCTAACACATGACTCAGACACCTGGCGCCGCACGTGATAATATTTAGGCAAAGCCAAGAACCGTAGCGAGAAGAATAGAAAGAGGCTGGGTATAACATGGAGATAGATGGATGGAGATAAGTAGATACATAAATAGATAGATAGATAAAAGAAAAGAGAAAAGAAAGATAAAGTAGAAGAAAAAGAAGACAAAGAAGAAGAAGAAAAAGAGATTGAGATAGATAGACAGACAGAGATGAATAGATAGATAGACAGATAGATAGATAGAGAGAGTAATCTAACTCTAAGAAAGGTGGAGGACGTTAGGAAAGGCCGCTGCTGCAGTGAACTAGTAATGACTGAAGATAATGAAGATCAAAGTGTATAGTGACGCTAGGCGGGGTTAGCTTCACAGGAGCTGCCTTGTATACGCCTACGGACCTCTTGCAGACTCCTTATTTCCTTATGTACTTACGAGTATTTTTTTACAGTACAGGAAGCAGTTCAGGGGAAAAAAAAAAAAATAATGAGAAAATAAAAGCCTGCTATCACTGCCCCTATATAAAAAAAAGAGGTTAGAAGAGTGTCCAAAAGAGAGGTCAATTTGCTGTCACTAGGTACGTCTTCCCGATCGTTCTTAGGGACTGAACAAGGAAGCACACGAGATGTTACTTAGCTCCCCTGGGTCCAAGTGAGGCTGCAGGTTCTCACATCAACTATTTCCAAAGGCCAAAGAGGGGATCGATCGGGTTCTCATGAGTGTCTTTTTAGGTTCGTGGTACAGAAGGGTCAAACTACCACCAAGGCCATTAAACTACCCCTGGAAATGCCCAAAACTCATACGAAAACCGTGTCAAATATGTCAGCTTGGGCACCGAAATGTTTAAGACTATGGCCCCTCCTCTTCTTTTGTGTGTCACCGTCACTAAATCTTCCCGATCGTTCTTATGGACTGAACAAGGAAGCAGAGGCGATGTGATTTAGTTCCCCCGGGTCAAGGTGAGGTGAGGCTGCAGGTTCTTAAGAGGTTTACGTGATGGTGCAGAAAGTCACGGCAGGAACGCTTTCAGGTTTTAAGAGTTGGAGGTTATTCACATAATTCGGTAACTCAGCACATACTCGTCGGTGTGTGTGTGTGTGTGTGTGTGTGTGTGTGTGTGTGTGTGTGTGTGTGTGTGTGTGTGTGTGTGTGTGTGTGTATAATCTATCTTCAAAGGCCAAAAAGGAGATAAATCAGGTTTTAATGAGTGTTTTTAGGGTTCTTGGTACAGAGGAAGGGTTAAACCGTTAAACTACCACCAGAGTCTTTAAACTATCCTTGGAAATGTACAAAACTCCTACGAAAACCGTGCCAAAGTATGTGTGCCAGGGCGTCGAAATGTTTAAGAATATGACCCTAAGGTATTAAGCAAAACAGTTCGCACGAGTAAGGTTCAATAACTCCCGCTACTCTTTCCTCCCCGCCAAAAGCCCTTCAGCCCACGTGCCGCCCCGCCAAAGCCTCTGAGCCACGGCTGTTACACACGTAAAACTCGGCGTGATCAAAGCGGACATCTACTGTTTGATTTTTATTCTTTGTTTCTGTCATTACGAGTGAGTCTGTATAACCGCCGCCATCAAAGTGAGTCCGTGAGGAAATTCTTCATCCTGGGACTGGATTCCACGAACTTTATGGATTAGACACACACACACACACACACACGATTCATAAATAAGCGAATTCATGCAGTCAAAGGAAACTTAATCAAAACTGTTCCCTTGTGTTGTGAAGAGTGGAACAAACGCCCCAACCTTGCCCTCGCCCCGGTGAAAAAACGTGAGCGGAGTGGTTACCCCCGCGCGACAATTACCCGCGGCAATAACTGTCTGGAGACAAATGATTCGCCGGCACGTGGGGCGGCGGGAGGCAGGGAAGGGAAGGAATAGGGCGAGCGAAAAGAGGAACAACAAGCATATAGAGGGGACAGCGGACAGAGAGGACAGTACGATGGGATTTGACTGAACGAGGGCGACGGGAGGCAGGGATGGGAAGGAATAGGGCCAGGGAAAACGAGGTACAACAAGGATAGAAGGGGCAGAGGAGAGGACAGTAGGCTGGGATTTGACTGAACGATGGGCGACGGGAGGCAGGGAAGGGAAGGAATAGGACCACGATAAGCGAGGCGAGGGGGAGGAAGGCTAGAGAAGCCAAGTGACAGAGGACAGTGGATTGGGAGGACCGGCGGAGGATGGCGGGGCAGGGAAGGGAAGGAATAGGACCACGATAAGCGAGGCGAGGGGGAGGATGGCTAGGGGAAGGCAGGTAACAGGATAGTGGGCTGGGAGGACCGGCGGAGGATTGGCGGGGCAGGGAAGGAAAGGAATAGCGCCAGGATAAGCGAGGCAAGGGGGAGGAAGGCTAGGGAAGGCAGGTGACAGAGGATAGTGGGCTGGGAGGACCTGCGGAGGATTGGCGGAGGAATGGCAGGGAAAGCGTGGGTGGGTCAGGAAGGCTAGGGGAAGGCAGTGAACAGAGGACAAGGGTTGATAGGACCGATGGGGGGACCTCAGCTGATGATTTGGCTGCACATTTGGTGCCAGGAGGGAAGAAATAGGAATGGACAGGACGAGCAAGGGGCAGAAAGGCTAGGTACAGGAATCGTACAGAGAGGAAAGTGGGCAGGACAGGCGAGGGCAGTAAAGCTAGGGGGAGGCAGCGGGGATAGGACAGTATAGGCAGGGAAGGACCGGCGAACCTGAATATGTTAACCCACTCACTCACTCGCTAACTGAACCAGCCCCAACCTTGCTTGCCTGGGATGGCATACTAGACACAATACGCTCCGCCACAGATCCACGACTAATGGATCTTCGGCAATATCGAGCCCTATGAGCCTACTACGACTGCTGCCCACAACGGTTCAGTGCCACAAGCAGAGGGTGGAGACCGTATATAAAGTAAACGTGTCTAAACTGTAACACTGATTACTAGACTATAATTTAACTAGGAAAAGAAGACCAATTAAACAATAATAGCTCGTATTGCGTCCTTTTAGCGGCACGAACCAAAATATAAAATTAAATAAAATCGCAAGTCAATTACGTCTGCACCAAAAACACGTCAACAAATAACACAACGTTTGAAAATGCAATACGCGTCACTCATATGCTATCATTGCAACGTTATATTGACCTGAAACGTTCGAATGGAAATAAAAACATGAATATAATGTAATCAAACGTTTATATTATGTGCGGCTCTCTACAGGCACTTGTTGATCAGCTGTTCTTGGCAGTGTGACCTTTAACGCGAGTGTCTGAAGCCTGTTATGTGCGGCTCTCTACTGGCACTTGTTGATCAGCTGTTCTTGGCAGTGTGACCTTTAACGCGAGTGTCTGAAGCCTGTTATGTGTGGCTCTCTACAGGCACTTGTTGATCAGCTGTTCTTGGCAGTGTGACCTTTAACGCGAGTGTCTGAAGCCTGTTATGTGTGGCTCTCTACAGGCACTTGTTGATCAGCTGTTCTTGGCAGTGTGACCTTTAACGTGAGTGTCTGAAGCCTCTTATGTGTGGCTCTCTACAGGCACTTGTTGATCAGCTGTTCTTGGCAGTGTGACCTTTAACGTGAGTGTATGAAGCATGTCTTCTTAAACGTATCGGCACTTCAGTTCGCCAATTTGAAAATCCTCTCGCAAAAGTTGCTTTTCTTGTGCTGCCTTGGCGCCGGTAGGCTGTCTTGAGTGGTCTCTTGGGCGGCCCCAGCCCAGTAGTGGCGCAGGAGATTTTTTTTTCTTTTATAGTGGCTGCCGCGGTGTAACATGACTCCTGCCTGACCCATGCTGCCCCCGGTACTCCACTTGAACGAAGAGTCGCTGAAGTTAGGGCTGACTGAAGGTCTGGGCAGCATGTGGGTAATCTTCCGACACCCGGCGATGGTTGAACATTATCAGCGTGCGTCGGTGGGACTCGAGCCATGGTCCTCAGGCTCAACACGCCCGCACGCTAACCACTCACCACCGCCTCACCAAGTCGTAATAGGAGCCTGATACGTTTAAGAGTATGGACCAAAGCCTCCTCGCTACAGGAAACTCGTTCATGTCCAATTGCAGCTCCTCGGTCTTATTTCACTTTTCAACGGACTAAACAACTCTTGACGTAAGGAGGGATAAATTGTATTGTGGTTCTCAGAATGAGGGAGAAGCAGCATTGTAGCAAATGTGGCGATCTATCGAGACTCAAATATCAAACCCATGAACCCTCCGCCTCTCTGCAACGAAGACCTTGTGTATACATAGACTTATAAAAAGGAAAGAGTGCGCCTCGTTGCTTTTATTTATACGTATATGTTTTTTCTTGCATCAAAGGAAAGTCAAATTGAGCGTAGGGAAAACCTCACAAGCAATTCCGACTCTTTCGTCTTTTGCAACTTTTATGAATTGAAAACTCAGAGCCGCGGGGCAGAGAACGAGATACCCAGATCATCACAGTCTGCTTGGCGAGGGTTCCCCAGTCTCTCCTGCTGGGCCAAAATTCGCAAACCTTTTGAGGCCTAGACACCCACATATGATACAGCTTTCGTAGTGGTTGTGTTAGTATTCCCATGGGTAGTGTTGTGAGCCTGGTGACAGTTTGACAAGGCCTCTGCGCCATGAGTGTGGAAGACACATTCTTAAACCTTTCAGGGCACAATCACATTTGATAAGGCTTTGGTAGAGGTTGTGTTAGTATTTCCACGGGCAGCTTAATGAGCCTGGTGATAGTTTGACCACGAACACGGAAAAGAAACATTCCTAAACCTCTCGGGGCTTACACACCCACATTTGACATGGCTTTCGTGGAGGCTGAGTTAGTATTTCCATGGGTAGCTTTATGAGCCTACTTATAATGTGACAAGGCTTCTACACCATGAATAAGAAACACACTCATCAGAACCCGACTGATCTCCTTTGCGGCCTAGGGAAATAGATGCTGTGAGAGCCGAAAGCGTCTGAGAGTCCTGAACCAAATGTCTTCTTATAGGTGACAGCTGAGGCGCTAACATATGCCAGGACACAACCCACAACACACGGCAGAACAGGTCGAAAAATAGAGGACTAATGAGCACGTACAAATAAACGAATCCAGAATTGTTTGTTTTTCCGGAACTTTGTGAATAACTGATACGCGATGAAAAAATATATATGAATTTTTGAACGAGTGAATATAATATAAATAAATACGGTTTATGAGGCGTTCTGATGCATATAATTACACTAATGATGCCGGGAAAACTCCTACACACACACACACACACACACACACACACACACACACACACACACACACACACACAGAAAAAACAGCACTAATTTATCTACCTATCTATCTATCTATACATCTGCTTACTTATCTATCTCTATATCTAATTATTTATCTATCTTTATCTATCTTAATCTATATCTACTATCTATATATCTATCTCTACCTCTGTCTATTTATATCTACTACTAATCTATCTATTTATCTATCTATATCAACATCTAACTTTCTCTCTCTCTCTTCCTATCTATCTGTCTAACCTAACTCTAACCTAACTATTCCCAAAAGAAGCCAGGATCACCCCCTTACAAAACACAGAAGCCAAGACAAACTCACGTTCCGTCCTGTAGTAACCGAGCTCATATATACACACACACACACACACACACACGACCTGCCCGAGGACTGCACCAGGCGACCCGAGGCTGCGCAACATACCTGAGGAAAGAAACGAAGATAAATTACTTTGTTTTACCTTTGAGGGAGATGCCGGCAGGGAGAGAGGGAGGGAGGGAGGGGAGGAGGAGGAGGACGGGGGAGCGGAGAGAGAGAGAGAGAGAGAGAGAGAGAGAGAGAGAGAGAGAGAGAGAGAGAGAGAGAGAGAGAGAGAGAGAGAGATAAAGGAGGAAGGAGCTATAGTGATAAAAGAAAATAAGGAAAAGAAACAAAAAAATCAAAGAAAACGAAAGAAAAAATACAAACAGAAGAAGAAAGAAAGGGAGAAGAACAACAAGAACAAGAACAAGAACAAGAAAAAAGAAAAGAAGAAAAATACGAAAAAAAGAAAACAAATTACAACCACCACCACCACCAACAACAACAACAACAACAACAATAAAGCCAACAAATGAACAACAAATATAAAAGGATTGCCAACAAAGAACACCAAGAGATAAAAATAAATAAAAATAATAATAATAATAATAATAATAATAATAATAATAATAATAATAATAATAATAATAATAATAAATAAATGCAAACGTTGAAAGAACAAAATGCAAAGCTAACAATGACGACAATATTGCAGCACAGAGTGTGTGTGTGTGTGTGTGTGTGTGTGTGTGTGTGTGTGTGTGTGTGTGTGTGTGTGTGTGTGTGTGTGTGTGTGTGTGTGTGTGTGTGTGTGTGTGTGTGTGTGTGTGTGTGTGTGTGTGTGTGTGTGTGTGTGTGTGTGTGTGTGTGTGTGTGTGTGTGTGTGTGTGTGTGTGTGTGTGTGTGTGTGTGTGTGTGTGCGTGCGTGTGTGTGTGTGTGTGTGTGTGTGTGTGTGTGTGTGTGTGTGTGTGTGTGTGTGTGTGTGTGTGTGTGTGTGTGTGTGTGTGTGTGTGTGTCTAATCTATCAACCTACATTTATCAATCTATTTATTACGTCGAGAACTGAATTTTCCTATCAATCTTTCAATCAATTTACTACTATATATATTTCCATTAATCCATCAAAGGGAAGAAGCGGTAATTGGGTGTTTTAATGACTGGGTGACGGAGGCGAGGGGAGGGGGGCGAGGGTGGAGGATCGGGGGTCAAGTCAATGATCCTAATGATGTGCTCTGACTCCCAACCTTCGCCCGAGGTAAAAAAAATTGCTTAGTTTTAAAAGGGAAGAAGGTGGCCGGCGCGTCAAGCTAACTACAGGCGTCCTTTGATCGCTCAGAGTCACGCTAGACGCCGGCGAGCAGCACCGTGTTCCTCGTGGCCCTTAAACGGACGGAAGGCGGCCGCATCAAGCTAACTACAGGCGTCCTTTGATAGTTCAGAGTCACGCTAGACGCCGGCGAGCAGCATCGTGTTCCTCGTGGCCCTTAAACGGACGGAAGGCGGCCGCATCAAGCTAACTACAGGCGTCCTTTGATCGCTCAGAGTCACGCTAGACGCCGGCGAGCAGCACCGTGTTCCTCGTGGCCCTTAAACGGACGGAAGGCGGCCGCATCAAGCTAACTACAGGCGTCCTTTGATAGTTCAGAGTCACGCTAGCCGTCGGCGAGCACCGCGTTTCTTGTGGCCAAGCTTACACATGTTCGCAGGCAAGTCTTGGTGAACCTTCCTCGGAAATATTGAAAAACAGAAACTATGACGGAGCTTCGAGATGTCTCAAGGCGATCTCGGTCCTTTGAAATATTGTTATTGTCTGTCGAAGGATGGCCAAAAAGTGACGAAATGGCCTTGAAATAAAACGTGACGAAGATGGAGGATAAGAGGGAGGAGGAGGAGGAGGAGGAGGAGAGGAAGAGTTGGGAAAAAGAAAATAGTGAAGGATATGACCGTGAACAAAAGAAGATACGAAGAGAAAGATAACAGGAGGAATTAAATAAGGTCTTTCTATATACATTCCGACTCTCTCTCTCTCTCTCTCTCTCTCTCTCTCTCTCTCTCTCTCTCTCTCTCTCTCTCTCTCTCTCTCTCTCTCTCTCTCTCTCTCTCTCTCTCTCTCTCTCTCTCTCTCTCTCTCATTTATTCCTTCCTTCACCTTTACTGTAATTTCTTCTATACTCATTCTTTCTTATTTTTTTCTCTTTAAAAGCTAATTCTCTCTCTCTCTCTCTCTCTCTCTCTCTCTCTCTCTCTCTCTCTCTCTCTCTCTCTCTCTCTCTCTCTCTCTCTCTCTCTCTCTCTCTCCTTCCTTGGCCGAATTTAAGGTTATTTTGTTAAGGACACGTCTAGGAGATCGGCAGTGAGTAGCGTCTCGTCCCCTTCGTTATGCTTACTCGGCTCGTGCTTGTATATTTTGTTAAGGACACGTCTAGGAAATCGGCAGTGAGTAGCGTCTCGTCCCCTTCGTTATGCTTACTCGGCTCGTGCTTATATATTTCCGCGTGGTTCCTTATCTCGCGGACTTGACTTCCCGGCGAGGCGTCATTATGCAAAATATGATGTTTACACTCTGGCTTTCCTGCGTTGTGTGTGTGTGTGTGTGTGTGTGTGTGTGTGTGTGTGTGTGTGTTTGCTTGCCTGTTTCTGTCTTTCATTGTCTAGCTCATCCTTAGTCTCTATCTCTGTCTGTCTCTATCTTCCTCTCTGTCCCTTCTCTGTCTCTTCCTGTATCTCAATCTCTGTCTGTCTTTATCTTTCTCTATTTATGCTCTCTCTCTCTCTCTCTCTCTCTCTCTCTCTCTCTCTCTCTCTCTCTCTCTCTCTCTCTCTCTCTCTCTCTCTCTCTCTCTCTCTCGATATATAAAAACAATGGATGATATTTTTCCGTACCCTAAAGGTGAAGCCGAAATTTTTTTTTTATTATTCACCACACACACACACACACACACACACACACACACACACACACACACACACACACACACACACACACACACACACACACACACACACACACACACACACACACACACAACGCTTGTACGTATACGCTCCTCGTGAAAAAATTCCGGTGGCGCGGGGGTCGTTAGAAGCCGGAGTTGTGGCCGGCCGAAAGGAGCGCCACATAAATATTACCTGTTTTCTTCCTTCACCTCGTGGCCGCGCGCTGCATCGCCTCCCCTCGCCCTTTGTTGAGGGTTCACGCAGGGCCGCTGCCTTGCTTTACTACGGAAGAAACGAGCGCTGCGTCTTGAGTGCGGGATGATACACTGGTGGCAGCGCTGCGTCTTGTGAGATGGTTGTGTTATGTGTTCTTCTTGTTCTTCCTGCATCGCCTCCCTTCGCCCTTTGTTGAGGATTCACGCCGTACCGCTTCCTTGCGAATGAAACGAGCGTTGCGTCTTGAGTGCGGGACGATACACTGGTGGCAGCGCTTGGATCCCTGTCTTGTGAGGTGGTTGTGTTATGTGTTCTTCTTGTTCTTCCTGCATCGGCTCCCTTCGCCCTTTGTTGAGGGTTCACGCCGGGCCGCTTCCTTGCTTTACTACGGAAGAAGCGAGCGCTGCGTCTTGAGTGCGGGATGATACCCTGGTGGCGCCGTGGCAACGTTTGGATCCCTGTCCCGTGAGATGTACTATAGAAAAGAAATAGTGGTTGTATTACTTGTTAAAACGTTCTGGCGTTGTGCTGGTCTTCCGGGATGTATTGTGTTCATTACTTAAGTCTGTGATCGTAATGGTGACCCTCGCAGTGGAATTCTTAGAGGTAGTGAAGAGGATCGTGTCAAACCGAGGAAATAGGCTCGAGTCCCACCCAAGGACGCTGACAATTTTCAACCACCGCCGAGTGGCGAAAGATTATCCACATGTTGCCCAGATCCTCAGTCAACCCAACCTTCAGCGACTTCGTTCAAGTGGAGCACCGGGGGGCAGCATGGGCCAAACATGCCATACATGATGTCAGCCACTATAAATAAAATTCGCCTGCGCCACTAACGGGTTGGGGTCGTCCAAGAGGCCCATCAAGAAGGTCTACCGGGGGTCAAGGCGGCATCTGAAAAAAATGGTGCTGAATACTTTTTCTCTGGCTCTGGCTTGTGGCGTAAGTCCAGCACGTGTTCACAGTAATTGCTCTGCTTGTAGTGGTATTAGTGGTGGTGGTGGTTACGCGCTTTAGCCGGTCCTATTAGCGTGCAGTGTTTCGTCTTTATTTCCTGGTTGAATATGTGGCGTTACTCTTCATTTTAGTGAGGAATCAAAACTGTCACCCTTGTCGTAGCGGTACATACAGTTTCGGTTATAGAAGTGACGGTAATGTGGTCGTGTTGGCATCAAGGGCTAGCTATTCATTCCCCGGCTTGATCTGCGACATTCCTCGTGCCCCGTGTGGCTGGGATGGCGTCAGGCCCTGAAAATGCCTCGTCTTTGGGGTGTCGGTGATCCATAAACCTTTGATCTCCGCGACACGTACCGGTGAAGGCCGCAGAGACATTGCACACCGAGATGTCCCAGTGGGTCATCTGTGTCTCCTCCTCCTCATTCCCTCTCTCCTCCGCCCCTCTTCTTCATCATTTTAATTCCTTTTCTGTCCTCACTGTCTTATATGTCAGCTGATACCTATTACTGTCCCTCCTCTTCATCCTTTTAATTGCTTTTCTCTCTTCAGTGTCTTATATTTCTACTTCCTTCATTACCGTTCTTGTTGTTTATATAGATAACATTGCAACGTTTTTCTTTTCAATAAGATATCAGTTTCTCGATTCAAAGTTTATTTTTTTTAACTTTGTTGCTAATGTTCAAATATCCATTCCCCGCAAAAAGGAAAAATATATTCAAAATTGTTATAAAATCAATCTGCTTCCCTCATCATTCTCTTTTAAGGCAATGGAAATTCATGTTACGAAATCAAATATCGAATAGCCATGTGTAGATTTTAATATAGTTACGAAATACTCAACTAGTCAAGCGTATCCACTAATATTTATATAAAAAACAAATTTAAGATGTAAGAACCACCAAAATTAATAAAAAAAAAACACGAATTTCAGAAGTAGGAGATGAGGACAAATTTCCCCGAAAAGTAATTAGGATGAAGGAGGAATATATTCAAGCCTCGCGTTCTTAAGATAAATTCGAGGTAATAAGTTTTCATGCTTTGACTGACTACACGTCGCGCGCTGCTAAGGCTGAGCAGGATAAACACACCGCGCCGAGGAGGGACCCAGGACGCGGCGGCGGCGGGGAGGATACGCGTTCTCTGGCACACCGAGAGGCTGGGAGGGAGGGAGTGTTCGTGTGTGTGTGTGTGTGTGTGTGTGTGTGTGTGTGTGTGTGTGTGTGTGTGTGTGTGTGTCTCTCTCTCTCTCTCTCTCTCTCTCTCTCTCTCTCTCTCTCTCTCTCTCTCTCTCTCTCTCTCTCTCTCTCTCTCTCTCTCATCCCTTCCTCTCCACCTGGCCCTCTATCTCGTGTACACTTTGTTCCTTCTCTTTCATCCCGCACTTATCGTTTTACTCGCTCGGAAAGCTTTTGGAAAGGTTCTCTGTTCTATCTTGACCATTAACTTGAATTTGTTCCGGCAGTAACCTTCGCGGTCTTTTACGCTCCCTCTCTCTGCTGCTGAGGGTGTGTGCAGGGACCTGAGAGGGACGAGGAGATTGAGGGCCGTATTCTTATTAAACATGTCGGCGCCCTAGCATACGTATTTGACAAGGCTTTCGTAGGAGTTTGGGGCATTTCCAGGGGAAGTTCTATGACCGTGGTGGTAGTTTGACCCTTCCTCTGTACCATGAACCTAAAAAAACCCCACATTTGACAAGGTTTTCGAGGGAGTTTGGAGCATTTTCATGGGCAGTTCTGTGACCCTGGTGGTAGTTTGACCCTTTTTCTGCACCATGAACCTAAAGAAACACACATTTGACAGGGTTTTCGTAGGAGTTTGGGTAGTTTCATAACCCTGGTTGTAGTCTGACAAAGTTTCTGCACCATGGACGTAATTAAACACTCATTTGGATGTGTTTAACCTCTTCCTTAGCGTTTAGATATGATTGATTGAAGAGAAGGAAGCGTGTAAGAATACCATCCATCTATCTCGACCCCGTTCATAGCCTCTGCACGCTGGCTCGGCCCCCTCTGACCCTCGTTCGCTAATATTTAGATGATTACTTCGACATTTCTTTTACAGTCGATGCCACATGTCAGCCTGTTTTCCATCCAAACTGTACCTCCTCCTCTTCCTCCTTCTCCTTTTCCTATTACTTCTTCTTCTTTTCCTTTTTTCTTTTTTTCTTCTTCTTTTTCCTCCTTCTTCCTCCTCCTCCTCCTCCTGTGTGGCAGTTTGTTCTGCGTGGCTGACATCACCATCATCATGCCTCCACCCCAAAGCTTGGTTCCCCTTTGAGGCGTGCGTCGGGGCCTCGGACTGATGTGCATCGAGGGAGTGACGGCAAGAAATAAGGTGACTTTTCAGACCGCCTCGGTTTACACTCCAACTGGCAATGAAGGATTCTTATGTAGGATTATTTGCTTATTGTATTGGTGTGTTCTTTTTAGGCAGTCGTTATTAATATTGCTATTGTTACACACACACACACACACACACACACACACACACACACACACACACACACACACACACACACACACACACACACTCCCGAGAAGAAATATTAATAATGGAATAAATAAATGCATGAATGAATAAATAAATAAACATCGAGTTCTTTCCCCTGCCTCGAAAAATAAATTATCGTATTATGAAAAATATATATAAATGAGGATAACAAATAGGGAAAATAAAAATTCGTAAAAATAATGCTTGAACGACACTAAATATTATCCCAACATTGCAAAACCTGAACAAAATATATAAACACACGTTGCTTACACAACATTCGAATCTAAGAGCTTTAAAAAACACACAGGACCATATTCGTGAACGTATTAGGAGCAGCGAGTAGCGGGCTTTTTTTATTATTATTGTTTCCTTTTTTTGTGCCCTTCAGCTGTTCCTTTGTTGTAAAAAAAAAATAAATAAATAAATAAAATCGGACTCCCATTACGTCTATTTCCCAAGGCCACAGAGAATACTAGCATGCCATGCCGTTCGTGGTGCGGAGGTCGTGTACACCTGTCACAGGTATCACAAAACAGTCCCTGAAAACCCCCGCAACTTCTACGGGAGTCCACAGAGAAGAATGACCGGGTCTTCATGGGTGGTTTTCCCGTTCAAGGTGCAGAAGGCGTGTACAACTATCACAGGTATCACAAAATAGTTCTTAAAAACCCCAACAACTTCTACAAGAGGCCAGAGAAGAATAATTGGGTTTTCATTTGTGGTTTTCCCGTTCAAGGCGCAGACCAACGTTGCCAGATTGTTGTACTCAGCCGCTCATATTTCCCGACTTCCTACCCCAAAACTGTCTTCTGGGCTCCAATAACAAAACTCATTTATAGTTATCGTTAAAAGAGTTAGATCCTGATGTTTCTTGGCAATAGTTAGGCGTCAGAAACCGGTAAATACTATGCTCTGAGTACGATAATCTGGCAACGGTGGTGCAGACGTCGTGTACAACTATCACTGGGATCACTAAATAGTTCTTATAAACCCCAACAACTTATACGAGAGGCTTTTCAAACAGGCGAACTGAGGCGCCGATACGATCAAGAATGCCGGCTGTAATGATGTGTGACCGGAAAAACGTGTGGGCGCCGAAAACATATCAACGAACAAAGCAGTCAGTCATGTCCGCTGCGCCTGGCTTTGATTTGACACTGACGGCGAGCGTGGTGACAGCCTTGACTGGCGACGCGTGGCTCGCTGCTGCCGCCTGCACTGTCACCACGATGCGATCACCGCCGACTTTGCAGCTAAACCAACTTGGGGCCATATTCTCAAACCATTCCGGGCCCAAGTACACATATTTGGCAAGGCTTTCATAGGTGTTTTTGGCATTTCCAGGGGTAGTTTAACGACCCTGGTGGTAGTGTGACCTTTCTTCTGTACCATGGATGTGAAAAAATCCTCATGAAAACCCGATTAATCTCTCCCATTCGGGGCCCAAGTACACATATTTGACAAGGCTTTCATAGGCGTTTTGGGCATTTCCAGGGGTAGTTTAATGACCCTGGTGGTAGTGTGACCCTTCTTCTGTACCATGGATGTGAAAAAATCCTCATGAAAACCCGATTAATCTCCTTTTCGGCCTTTGGAGATAGTGTATGTGGGAGGCGGAAGCGTCTGAGAACACCCACCCAGGAGAGTATGTACAGGAGCGAGAGGACACAGGATACAGACTGTGATCAGAGGAGCCCAACGGAGAGAACAATTTGACAGAGTAAGGAGAAGGGTTAGAGGTTAGGAAGAGATCTAAAATGTTGGGTGTATCTCCAAGGCGGTTGGGATTAATTAAGACATCTCTCCACCCAATTTTCAACTGCTCCATCAACTATTTGCACGATTGGTCTATTCAAGGCTGCTCCTGTAAACCTAACCTGCTTCCCGGCGTTGATCTTGCGTATAGGGTTGTTTTTTACAGCGGGGGGCTATTTGTTTACTCTTTATTTTGCCCTTAAGCAGTGAATTGATGCATTTGATTATAAGTGTCTACGCAGAATCACGAGATATCAATGGAATGACTTTGTGTGTGTAACCGGCGACTACCCCGTGAGACTGGTTCAAGGCCTGTTACCTGTATAGTCCGTGAACGCCGACTCTCTCTCTCTCTCTCTCTCTCTCTCTCTCTCTCTCTCTCTCTCTCTCTCTCTCTCTCTCTCTCTCTCTCTCTCTCTCTCTTTTTTTGTTCACGTTCAGGGCCATTTTCCTTCACTTTTCTCCTCTTTTCTTTCCCTTTCCCCGACTCTTCCAGTTTGTACACGCGCGCTCACAGTTTTTAGGGCAGGCAGGCGCCGTGCATATGAAGGCTGTCAATTATGAGGAAGCCTGAGATCTAGCGTTAAAAAATGAGGAGCAGGAAATGGTAGGTAGCAAGAAGAGGAGGAGGAGGAGGAGGAGGAGGAGGAGGAGGAGGAGGAGGAGGAGGAGGAGGAGGAGGAGGAGGAGGAGGAGGAGGAGGAGGAGGAGGAGGAGGAGGAGGAAAAAGAAGAAGAAGAAGAAGAAGAAGAAGAAGAAGAAGAAAATGATGAAAAAGAAGGAAAGAAAAAATAAGAAGAGGAGGCGGAAGAGGACAAGGGAGAGGGCGAGGAGGAGGAAGAAAAGGTAGAGGGGGACAAAAATGCGGAGTAGGAGAGCGAGGGGGAGGAGGAGGAGGATGTAGACAAGAATTCGGGAGAAGGAGGAGAAGGAGGAGGAGGAGGAGGAGGGCAAGATAAATACAAGGCCCAGCCGGTAATAAAGAGGATTCGTGGCTTAGTAGCACAGTCCATTATATATACGACCTTCCACTGTTAAAAGGACGGAAAAGAGAGAAGTCAGCTTACAGACCACCGACCCCAACGATACACCCCCGTAGAGAGCTCGGAACGAATATATTAAAGTAAGAAAAGTTTATAGCCAAAATAAATAAAATAAACCTTTAGATATACATTTACTTCGTTATTAAAACCACGTAATTTAAAACTCGCATACAAGGAGAGATGTTTGTATAGGGCCATATTATCAAACATTTCGGGTCACACACACACACACACACACACACACACTATTTGATAAGGCTTTCATAGAGGTTCTCGCAACTTGCCCCAGTCATGAGTTACGTGGGCGTCCCCTGGTCTCCTCCACTCAAGGTTATCCACTACTAAAACAACCCTATAAGCAGGATCGACGCCCGGGAAGCAGGTTAGGTTCACAGGAGCTGCCTTGCATAGACCTACAAGAGTTAATCAGCATCTTCATTCTTTCATCCCTTTCGCTGGTAACTCTGTGGGCTTGGGTTGTGACTCTAGTACTCTCTCTCTCTCTCTCTCTCTCTCTCTCTCTCTCTCTCTCTCTCTCTCTCTCTCTCTCTCTCTCTCTCTCTCTTACCTCATGCCTCAACAAAACTACTCTAGCTCACCCCCTACTCTATCCAAATCCCTTGCAGACTCCTTATGTTCTTAAGTTCCACGTGCCCGATTCCGTACAAAAAAAAGACGGGTGTCGCGGCGTGTGAGCGACTTCCAGGCACTACTGAGCCGTATAGATCCCCGTGCTTTGGGTCCAGCGGCCGTGAATTCCTCCGGGGGAAACTTTGGCCCGAACCTTTACCTGGATCGACAGAGAGCAATAGCGTGCGTTGGCGGCGGGTCGTTCTACACGCTGAAGTTTCCTAAAGGCGTAACTATCGCAATTCAAAGACTTCGATGGAAAGAGTTGCTCCGAAATAAGTAAACTATAACTTGTTCTTAAATGATGTGTATCAACACACTTCTTTATTCGGCAAAACTAATGAAGTAAAGTTGCTTCTAAACCATTCGAAAGAACTGCCTATACGACTTAACGCTTGCAAGATGGGAGTAGCAAGACACCTATACATCTGATTTTGACCGTCTTTCGGATAAACAAACAAAATAAAGCTGCCATAGTTGTTCGTAAATCATAAGAAAGAACTGCCTACGACTAAACTCTTGCAAGATGGGAGTATCAACACCTATACATCTGATTTTGACCGTCTTTCGGATAAACAAATAAAATAAAGCTGCCATAGTTGTTCGTAAATCATAAGAAAGAACTGCCTACGACTTAACTCTTGCAAGATGGGAGTATCAAGACACCTATACATCTGATTTTGATCCTCTTTCGGATAAACAAACAAAATAAAGCTGCCATAGTTGTTCGTAAATCATAAGAAAGAACTGCCTACGACTTAACTCTTGCAAGATGGGAGTATCAACACCTATACATCTGATTTTGATCCTCTTTCGGATAAACAAATAAAATAAAGCTGCCATAGTTGTTCGTAAATCATAAGAAAGAACTGCCTACGACTTAAACGATTTCGAGACGGGAGTACCAAGACACCTATACATATGCTTTTGACCCTCTTTCGGCAAAACAAATAAGATAAAATTGCTCCCATGTCATAACGAACTGCCTACGACTTAAACGCTTACAAGAAGGAAGTATCAAGACACCTCTCCATCCGATTTTGACACTTTTCGGCTGTTCCTCTTTTCGGCAGCAGGCTATATTTTGTCTAATCTTTACTTTACCCTTCAACTGCTTCCTTTCTCGGCTCTTTCTCTTTCGGCACCGGGCTTTTTTTTTGTCTCGTCCATACTTTTACCTTACGCTGACTCCTTTTACGACTCTTACTCTTTTCGGCACCGGGCTTTTTTTTTTTTTTTTTTTTTTTTTTTTTGTCTTACCTTTAGCTGCCTCCTTTTTCGACTCTTATGCTCCGTTCACACTGTTCCGACTCTGGGCCACAACAAGCCAGCGTCTTTTACACCCTCTTCAAACTGTGCCGACTTAGCATCCGGCGATCGTTTCTAGGCCCCTTTCCGACCATGTGCGACCCTTTCACATCAACCCCTCACACCCAAGACCTCGTGTACCCTGAGTCGCTGTGTTATCGTGGCCCAGAGTCGGCACAGTGGACGATAATGTGTGTGTGTGTGTGTGTGTGTGTGTGTACTCTACGTAACAGGAACACACACACACACACACACACACACACAGCTACGTATAAGCCTTGTGTGAGCGGGCAGTGTGTCATGTTTGCTACGCGTCCACAGCCACCAGCCAACGCGTGTTAAACCTGTGACTTATTACTGGCCGAGTCTTTATAGTTAAGTACACGTAAAGCTCACGTGTGTACTGTTAGCACACACACACACACACACACACACACACA
Source organism: Eriocheir sinensis (assembly GCF_024679095.1). Lineage (NCBI taxonomy): Eukaryota > Metazoa > Arthropoda > Malacostraca > Decapoda > Varunidae > Eriocheir > Eriocheir sinensis. Next base: position 3,936,816 of record NC_066528.1, read on the forward strand.
CACAGACAAACACACATTAATAAATTGTGTGTGTGTGTGTGTGTGTGTGTGTGTGTGTGTGTGTTATCATACACAAACCCTTGAATAAAATACATAAAGAAAGCCATGCAAACAAAGCGAGAGAGAGAGAGAGAGAGAGAGAGAGAGAGAGAGAGAGAGAGAGAGAGAGAATAATCACTTAATAGTAAGACAAAATGATCCTAAAATGGACGCAAACACACACACACACACACACACACACACACACACACACACAGAAACACGCGTGAATATGCAGAAGCGAAAGGCTAATCAATATGAGGGAGGAGGAGGAGGAGGAGGAGGAGGAGGAAGAGGACGTGGAGGAGGAAATGGAGGAAAAAGAAAAGAATAGACGGAAGAAAAAAAAAAGAGGAGAAAGAAGAGGAGGAGGAGCCCGCGCAATCACTCCTCCCTCCCTCTCTCTCTCTCTGACAACATCCATTAGTGACAATCTGACCCTGTTCCTCTTGTTCTTCAGAGAGGGACACACACACACACACACACACACACACACACACACACACACACACACACACACACCGAAGAATACGAAGGACAAAAAAGATGGAATATGAAAAAAAATGAAAAATGAGAAGGAATGAAATTAAAAATGTAAATGAATGAGAATAACACCAACTACAATATTTATGGAAGCAAAACTAACAACAACAACAACAACAACAACAACAACAACAGCGGCAACAGCAAGAAAAAAACATTAACCAAAGAATTACCAAGTGAAGCAGAAACAGCAACAAGAACAACAACAACAACAACAACAACAACAACGGCAAGAGTAAAAAAATGTATTCGTGGTAACGGCGGTGGCGGCGGCGGAGGGAGAGAGAGGTAGGGAGTTCGGAGAGAGAGGAGGGCACAGGTGGAGGGGGAGGAGGAAGAGGGGGGACCAGGTGGAACGGGGGTATGCAGAAGAGGGAAGAAGGTGGAAGAGGGGGGAGTAGGTGGAGAGGGGCGCATAAGGGGGAAGAGGGGGGGAGCCGGTGGAGGAGGGAGCAGAAGAGGGAAGGAGCGGGGAGTGGGAAGGGAGGAGAGGACGCAGGTGTGTGTGTGTATAGTTATTGTCTTGCTTACCGCGACTCATCCTTTGTTGATTTATACCACAAGGTGCTGGCTATCATGTGTTTGAAGATACCCTAAACTTAACCTAACCTAACAAAACCCCAAACAGTTACTATAGGTCTCGACTCAGAAAATTCATATATGCTTCCTTACTAATGAGACTTTCTATACAACAAAGTGAGCTCATTCTTTATTGATTTATGCCATATGGTGCTGGCTATCATGTTTGAAGATACCCTAAACTTAACCTAACCTAACAAAATCCCAAACAGTTACTATAGGTCTTGACTTAGAAAATTCATATATGCTTCCTTACTAATGAGACTGTCTATACAACAAAGTGAAGTCATTTTCTGTTGATTTATGCCATATGGTGCTGGCTATGATGTGTTTGAAAGTTTCTTAAATTTAACTTAACCTAACCTAACCTAACAAAACCCCAAACAGTTACTATAGGTCTTAACTCAGAAAATTCAAATATGCTTCCTTACTAATGAGACTTTCTATACAACAAGGGGAGGTCGTTCTTTGTTGATTTATACCATAAGGTGCTGGCTACCTTGTGTCCTTATTTTTTTTTACTTTTATCTAATTTATCTCATCTTTTTTAACTAATTTATATTTTTTCTTGTTTTTTCCTTCGTACCAGATATGTCTGTCTCTTACACGTCAATAACCTCACTCCCGATATTTTTCCTCTTCCTCCTCCTCCTCCTCCTCCTCCTCCTCCTCCTCCTCCTCTTTGTTCTCTACCCTTCTTGTTTTCCCACTAAGCCGCTTTTCACTCACTCCTTCCCTCCTCCTCCTCTTACCTCTTGTTTGTCATTTTTTCCACACAGCGTTCCCGTTTTTCGCTGCTTTTCCTTTGATCCTCTCGTGTGTCATCCTTATTCCCGTCCCCTTTATCCCTGCGTCCCTTTACCCGCAAAACATAGGAGGCGAGTAAAAGGCCCGCCGGCGTCTGAGGGAGGAAGGCTGGGAGGGATTTATATGCGTGAGGCCCTAAGATCGGTATCGTCAGACGCTTCCATCCCTCACATCAACTATTTCCAAAGGTCGAATAGGAGATCAGTCGGGTTCTAATGAGTGATTTTCTGGGTTCATGGTACAGAAGAAGGGTCAAACTACCACCAGGGTCATAAAACTACCCCTGGAAATGCCCACAACTCATACGAAAGTTTTGTCAAATGTGTGTTTCTTAGGTTCATGGTACAGAAGAAGGGTCAAACTTCCACTAGGGTCATAAATCTACCCCGGGAAATGCCCAAAACTCCTGCGAAAGCCTTGTGAAATGTGTGTGTGCAAGGGGGCAGAAATACTTAATAGGTTTTCATAATTATTCTTTTCACTTTCACGGTACAAAAGAAGGGTCAAACTACCACCAGGGTCATAAAACTACCCCTGGAAATGCCCAAAACTCCTAAGAAAGCCTTGTAATATGTGTGTGCATAGGCGCCGAAAGGTTCAAGAATATTATCGCCAATGAGTCACTTTAAATCATCGCTCCTCGGCTGCACGTGTCGGGAAATTGGCAATGATCCGCCTCACCCCTTGGCAAGCTTCGCACTCTTTGCATGCAGTCAACACACGGCAGCCGGCAAGCGTGTTATTCCTGCCCATATTTGTACAGCATAATAGTTCGCGCCTCTCGCATCTCGCGTTGCCAGGCTATTGCTATCAGGAAAATGCCTTCGCGGAGTGACGGATGAGGCTCTCTGAAACGCCATAAGCTGCCCCTGATGTAAGGCCGACGAGCACTCCTTCACACACACACACACACACACACACATCACAACAACTATCATCCACCAAACACATAAACTGTACTTTATCACACACACACACACACACACACACACACACACACACACACACACACAAACACACACACCACCACCACCACCACCACAACTGTCGCCGGAACTGAACATCGCCACGGCAAGCTATCGTGAGCCTCGCCAGAATTCCCCGCCAGCTCAGGACGATGACGAGGAAGAGGAGGAAGAAGTGTTTATCTAGTCAAAGCATACTATGAGTGCCTGAGCCGACCCGTTCCGCTGATGCTTCAGCTCAGGGTAAATATTGCACGGGAGGCAAGGAATGTCTTGAGTGTCATATTCTTAAACCTTTCGGCGCCCAAATTCACTTACGCTCGTGTTTGGCATGGCTTTCGTAGGAGTTTTGGGCATTTCCAGGAGAAGTTTTATGGCCCTGGTGGTGGTTTGACTCTTCTTTTGTACCATGAACCTAAAATACCACTCATGAAGACCCGACTGATCTCCTTTTTGGCCTTTGGAAAGAGGTGATGTGAGAGGCGAAAACATCTGCCAATACCGACCTATATATCTGATTCTAGACTTTCTTTCATTAACGTTAACAGCGAAAGTAAGTATTTTGAGTAACCATAACAACATATTTTTTGCTTTGAATTAAACGTTAAATATTTGAGTCTCTGTTTTCCTTTCTCATTAACGTTAACACTAAAAGTAACCAGTTTGAGGAACAGAATAATATACTGTACGATGCCGCTTGGAATTATACATCAAACACCTGATTCTAAAATTTCTCTCATTAACGTTAACACTAAAACTAACTATTTTGAGAAGCAGGAACAACACATTTTCGACGCCGCTTGGAATTATACATTACATATCTGATTCTAAACCTTCATTAACGTTAACACTAAAAATAACTGTTTTGAGAAGCCAGAACAACACATTTTTGACGCAGCGTGGAATTACATACCCGAGACTAAAATTTCTTTCTACATATCATAATACGAACTTCCGCTCCTCGAGTCAGGCGGAGGAGGATCGATGCATACTTCATCCACGCAGAGGCAAGACAAAATGAAGTTCCGGAAAAGTCTCTGCTCGTGTGTTAGTCATATGGCTGCTGTTGTCTGGGCGGCCGAGGGAACACACGAGCGCGGCGCTTCACGGGAAAACACAGCACTGACGACCATGAGCTAACGCCACAGCCCAATACAGTGTCTATATAATCCTATACAGTTCACAATGGCCAGGTTTTCGATGCTTGCTCTAAAAATAATAGTCAGAACCCGTAGTGATGTTTAAGGTCCGTATTCTCAAACGCTTTCGGCTCACACAACAAATATTTCAGTATTTCCAAAGGCCACAAAGGAGATTGGTCGGGTTCTCATGAGTGTTTTTATTTATATTCATGGTGCATAAGCCTTGTCAAACTGTCACTAGGCTCATAAAGCTACCCATCGAAGTGCTCATGCAAAGCACGTTACTCCTACAAAAGAGATTTTCATTTAGTTTCCCTTGAATTATTTAACTTTATATAGACACAAAGCTTTATACAAGGAATTTTAAATCTTTTGCATAAGACATAACAGAAGACACCGTGGTTAAGAAGACAGGCAGAAAAACACTCTAAGACACAAAGGAACACAACTCAAGACATCACTCGTCCACACACACAAAAAAAAAAAAAAAGTGCAAGTAACCAAATGGGCGACACACACCGATGTTAAACTTCTTCTCCTCCTCCTCCTCCTCCTCCTCCTCCTCCTCCTCCTCCTCTTCCTCCTCCACCTCCCGATGCCCAAACATTTGCAAGTCGTTTCCATAATGGTCTCCTTGCCTCATAGACGACCCTCCCGCGTCACGTCCTCCACGGCCACCACGACCCAAAGGCACCGCCGGCCGACCCTTCAAACGACCATCTGAAGACCGGACGACAACAATAAGATCCCAGCTGTCCGTCAACCAGCGCCATTGTCACTTTGTTGATGGAGTATTGAGAGCCATAACACACACAAATAGATAGATTGATAGATAGATAGATAGATAGATAGATAGATAGAAAAGCTAAGGGGATGAAAATATGAAATTGAATGAAATGAAAGCTGAAAATAAAAACGAGATGGAAAATGAATGATAAAAAATAAAAATAAAAGAAATGAAAATGAATATGAATGAGATGAAAAATAAAAGTGAATGATATGAAAATGAAATGAAAAAGGGAAAATGAATGATGAAAAATGAAAGTCGAAAACACACACACACACACACACACACACACACACACACACACACACACACACACAGGAACCTTATGAAACCCACCTATTTATACTCGCTTTGTTTACAATCCAAATATAACATTGCACAAACAAACCACTCGTGAGCGTGTGTGTGTGTGTGTGTGTGTGTGTGTGTGTGTGTGTGTGTGTGTGTGTGTGTGTGTGTAGGGGGCTGTCACTTGCTTCTCTGTCAGTCACCCAGTCGTGCTTGTCTTGTGATTTGTTTACCTGTCTGTCTGTATGTCTGTCTATCTATCTATCTATCTATCTATCTATCTATCTATATGTATGTATGTATGTCTATTTGATTCTGTTTTCTCTGCATATAAATGTCTGTATGTCTGTCAAATTACCTGCCCACCTGTCTGTCTGGCTGTTAATCTGCCTGTCCGTCTGTCTGTTGAGCTATATAAACACCCACCCACCCTTACTCTCTCTCTCTCTCTCTCTCTCTCTCTCTCTCTCTCTCTCTCTCTCTCTCATCACCAACCAAGCTCTCTCTGTCTCAACGCACTAAGTAAGAGAAATATATGACGGCGACCCTTCTTGTGAACACGGAAACGAATAACATTAATAATCTCCGGAGTAAAAAAATATATACGAGTTAATATTTGATAGCGCAGAGGTAGTCGCCTTGTTCTGTTCACACCTGCACAGACACAGACTTTCCGGGACGCTTTAAACTGCAGACAAACAATTTATTTCACTGTGCATGTCCGAGGAATTAAGAGAACAAGAATTATATTAGAATATATGCTGAAGGAGGAGAGTATAAGGGGAAGGCCTCGAGATAAATAGATAGAGAAATATATATATATATATATATATATATATATATATATATATAGAGAGAGAGAGAGAGAGAGAGAGAGAGAGAGAGAGAGAGAGAGAGAGAGAGAGAGAGAGAGAGAGAGAGAGAGAGAGAGAGAGAGAGAGAGAGAGAGAGAGAGAGAGAGAGAGAGAGAGAGAGAAACGCCGAAAAATTACTATTCCTCTCGTGACAAAGGTTAATGTTGCAGCTGTTGTTGTTGTTGTTGTTGTTGTTGTTGTTGTTGTTGTTGTTATTGTTGTTGTTAGTGCAGTTTTTTTTACCTTTTGTTTTCATCATTTCTCTCTCTCTCTCTCTCTCTCTCTCTCTCTCTCTCTCTCTCTCTCTCTCTCTCTCTCTCTCTCTCTCTCTCTCTCTCTCAAGGCTAAAACATCTTCGAATATATGAAAAGCAGGATAGATAATGATGATGAGGAAGAGGAGGAGGAAGATGAGGAGGAGGAGGAGGAGGAGGAGGAGGAGGAGGAGGAAAAGGATGGCTAATGATGATGACGATGATGCCTTGTAAATTACCCAACAAATCCGAACTGACAAACAGGAGGAATGAAAAATCGATGTAAATAAACAACTCGTGGACGCGTCACCCCGGCTCTCTGATCACGGGCTGTCCGCGGCAAATTGAGTCATGCGCGCCGGCCCGTCAGCGGCGACACCTGTTATGTTACCTGTGAACACCATTACGCGAATACACCTCGGTTGGTAGAGCCAGGCAACCATGCGAGATATTTATTTAGTTATTTTGCTATTTTATATAGTAAAGGAAACAGCTCCAGGGCAAAAATATATGAGAAAAAAGCCCTCTAAGCACTGCCCCTGTATGAGAAAGTAAGAGACAATAGGTAAGTGTCTAAGAGAGGTCAATTTCGGAAGGACCGGGTTAACAACAAGCACGTTAATCCTATCAAAAAAAGAGGTTAGAATCCGCAGCAATGTTCAGTAACTATATGAACTCAGGGTGGGAGAGGAAAAAAGCCTCTCCCAAAGTAAGAAACAACAGGTGAGTGGCCAAAAGAGACGTCAATTTCAGTAAGAAACAATAGGTGAGTGGCCTTTCGAGGACCGGGTTAACAGCAAGCACGTTAATCCTATCAAAAAAGAAAGGTAGAATCCGCAGCAATGTTCAGTAACTATATGAACTCAGGGTGGGAGAGGAAACAGGCTAACAGCAAGATGATCCTATCAAAAGTGAAGCAGACGAGTGCAGGTTACGAACTCAGGGTGGAGGAATCAGGCTGATGATTACGATAGTGAAGCAGACGAGTGCAGGTTTGAGGACCGGCTGATGATGACAACGCTGAGGGGGGTGACGGAGCGACTGAGAGAGAGAAGAGAGAGAGAGAGAGAGAGAGAGAGAGAGAGAGAGAGAGAGAGAGAGAGAGAGAGAGAGAGAGAGAGAGAGAGAGAGAGAGAGAGAGAGAGAGAGAGAGAGATAGAGAGAGAGAGAGAGAGAGAGAGAGAGAGAGAGAGAGAGAGAGAGAGAGAGAGAGAGAGAGAGAGTATTATAGAGAGAGAGAGAGAGAGAGAGAGAGAGAGAGAGAGAGAGAGAGAGAGAGAGAGAGAGAGAGAGAGAGAGAGAGAGAGAGAGAGAGAGAGATAGAGAGAGAGAGAGAGAGAGAGAGAGAGAGAGAGAGAGAGAGAGAGAGAGAGAGATAGAGCTAGAGAGAGAGAGAGAGAGAGAGAGAGAGAGAGAGAGAGAGAGAGAGAGAGAGAGAGAGAGAGAGAGAGAGAGAGAGAGAGAGAGAGAGAGAGAGAGAGAGAGAGAGAGAGAGAGAGAGAGAGAGAGAGAGAGAGACAAAGAGAGAGAGAGAGAGAAAGAAAGAGAGAGAGAGAAAGAAAGAGAGAGAGAGAAAGAAAGACAGAGAGAGAGAGAGAGAGAGAGAGAGAGAGAGAGAGAGAGAGAGAGAGAGAGAGAGAGAGAGAGAGAGAGAGAGAGAGAGAGAGAGAGAGAGAGAGAGAGAGAGAGAGAGAGAGAGAGAGAAGGGAAGGGAGGTATGGAAGGTTTTTATGTATTAGTTTTTGTGGGAGGAAGGAAAGAAATGGAGGAAAAAGGAGAGAGAGGGAAGGCTAGGCAGGGAGGTGTTTATGAATAGGGTGGCAAGGCAAAGGTGGGGACACGCGGCATAGCTGGTGAGCGTGCAAGATATTCATTATTTATTTACAGCAAGCGCGTTAGTCTTTCAAGGAGCAAGGAGCAGCGAGTAGCGGGCTTTTTTTATTATTGTTTCCTGTTTTTGTGCCCTTGAGCTGTCTCCTTTGTTGTAAAAAATAAAAATAAATTAAGTTAGAATCCGCAGCAATACTTAATGACTAGATAAAATCAGATTGGACAAGAAAAGAGCCAGGGAAATTTTTATGTATAGGGTGGTTAAGTAAATTTGGGTGCATACACTATAGCTGAGCGTGGCCTCGTCACATTAGCCCTTGAGCCTGCGATGGGTGGATGAATGGAACAATTGTGTGGTTTGTGCTGAGACACGATTCTTCTATTTTTTATAATGTGCAGCCTTGTCAACTTTAGATCTGAAGAACCAAACGGATACTCTTTCTGGTTCTTTTAATCCTCCTCCTCCTCCTCCTCCTCCTCCTCCTCCTCCTCCTCCTCCTCTTCTTCTTCTTCTTCTTCTTCTTCTTCTTCTTCTTCTTCTTCTTCTTCTTCTTCTTCTTCTTCCTCTACGTACCGACGCAACATTCTTCTTTTCCTTCTTTCATTATGTGCAGCTTGTCAATCTAAGTTCTGTAGAATCAAACGACTACTCTTTCTTGTTCTTTCAATCCTCCTCCTCCTCCTAGATTAGACAAGTATTTTGAATTCAACCAGCAACTAATATATTACTCATTATCATAATACCGTTAAGTTCTTTCGAATACTGGGGTCCTTGTCCGCTTTTATCGCCCGGTTAGTGGTAGCAGTAATGGTAGTTCTTTTCTCTTTCCTACATAATTTCCATGCAGTTTTTCCTTGCTGCATGGTTCTTTTTCCTTTCCTGCCAGCTTTGGCTGGAGGAATGGGGGGTGGGGAGGAGCCTTCGCCTTTGCTGTCCTTCATCTTCCACCTTTGATTAGATAGTTAGTGTAGCTGTCTGCTGTTGCTTGTTCTTTCTTTGTGTTCCTTTGTGTTCCTCCTCCTCCTCCTCTTCTTCTTCCTCTTCCTCTACGTACCGACACGGCATCCTTCTTTTCCTTCTTTCATTACGTGCAGCCTTGTCAATTTAAGATCTGAAGAACCAAACGACTACTCTTTCTGGTTCTTTGAATCCCCCTCCTCCTCCTCCTCTTCTTCTTCCTCTACGTACCGACACAGCATCCTTCTTTCCCTTCATTCCCGAGACCAAGTAAAAAAGAAGAAAAGGGACACACGATTTTCACATCTTGTCGAAGGAGCGACTTTGTTAATCTAAGTTTTGCCGGATCCAACGACTACTACTTTCTCAGTCTTTCCCTCCTCCTCCTTTTCTTCTGCCTTTTGTTTTTGTTGTTATTGATATTGTTGTTGTTTTCTTCTTTTTCTTCTTCTTCCTTCTTTCTTTCTTCTTTTTCCCGTTCTTCCTCCTCTTCTTTTTTCTTCTCCCTAACTTTCATCGTCCTCTCCTCCACCTCCAACTCCACCTGCTACTCCTCCTCCTCTACGTACCGACACAGCGGACTTCTTTTCCTTCATTCCCTGGACCAAGTAAAGAAGAATGGAAGGGAAGCTAGAAGAAGAAGAAGAAGAAGAAGAAGAAGAGGGTAAGTTGCCCAAAGTCGGCGGCGCCACACAAACATATTACTTCCAGGGCTCAGGACGCGACGTAATCACAATATTTCCTTGACTTGTGTGTGTGTGTGTGTGTGTGTGTGTGGACCGCGACCCTTGCCTGGCCCCTCAACCTCCCCTTCCAAAGTCTTTAGCTCTCTCTCTCTCTTTGTCACTTTCTTTCTTTCTTTCTTTTTATTTATCTTTATCTGTGTCTCTGTCTGTCTGTCTGTCTGTCTGTCTCTCTCTCTCTCTCTCTCTCTCTCTCTCTCTCAAACACACACACACACACACACACACACACACACACACACACACACAGACCAGCAAAGGAAAACGTACATCCTAAAACCCAAACCAACGTCAAGAGAACAACAACAACAACAACAACAACTTAAACAACAAAAACAACAACAACAACAATTACAGCAGCAGCATCCTCACCCCAACCCCTTACCCCCCTTCCTCCCCCCCCCCCTCTCTCTCTCCCTCCCGTCGACACAGAAAACAATTTAAGACTCGGCTGGTCGTTACTTCGGCCCGAGTTCACGCGGCGACGGCTGACTGTTCTCTGGGGGGCAGGAGGCAGAGTGCGGGGCGTAAAGACTGGCGGAGGGGACGGGAGAAAGGGAAGGGGCGGAGGGAGGGCAGGGAGGGCAGGGAAAGACACAGCAACAGGTCGGGGTGGCGGGAGAGGATATAGGGGAGCATGTATATACGACACGGCATAAAGGAGCACAGTTAGATTACATGGGAAAAGTTGGCTTGAATGCGAGAGATGAAATATTCGCTTCGTCAATTAAATTACATACGAAAAAGAAAATAAAGTTAGACAAATGCACTTCAGCAGCGTGCAAAAATGACCTTAACATCGCCAGGCCAAGGAGAAAGTCAACCCAGAACAGCCATTCCCTCTACGACTAAAGACACAACTTGCTCTCGGGGTGTCTGTGTCTGAATCTCTGAGCAACGTTGGGGACACAAACAGATGTAGATGTAGGATGCAGGTGAATGAGTGTGTGTGAGCGTGGAAGGGGGGTGGGGGGGGTTGGTGAGGTGCTTTCCCTATGACTATAGATACAACTTGCTCCGGGGGCGTTTGTATCGCGTCTCAGAGTAAATTACTTGAATAAACAAAGAAAAACGGCATGCAAAAATCTAAGGCAGGTGTACATGTGTGTGTGTGTGTGTGTGTGTGTGTGTGTGTGTGTGTGTGTGTGTGTGTGTGTGTGTGTGTGTGTGTGTGTGTGTGTGTGTGTGTGTGTGGAGGGGTGTTGGCAAGGTGTGACAGCCCTGCCTCTCTTAACAACGTAGACATACAAAGAACTAAAGCGTGTAAAAATCTGAGGCAGGTGTGTGTGTGAGGGTGGGAGGTGGGGGTGTTGCCTAGGTGTGACAGCCCTGCCTCTCTTAACAAAGTGAACTTACAAAGAACTATGGCATATAAAAATTCGAGAGGCAGGTGTGTGTGTGTGTGTGTGTGTGTGTGTGTGTGTGTGTGTGTGTGTGTGTGTGTGTGTGTGTGTGTGAGGAGGGGTGTTGGCGAGGTGTGACAGCCCCGGGCCTCAAGGTGACTGGCGGCTAATGGGTGGCGGTCCTCCTCGCCTCCTCGCCCCGAACTCCGCGACCAATTAAGAGTCAGCGAGTGGATTCACGTTGTAGGAGAGTTTCCGTTGGGTTGACCCACCACTACGCTAAATTACCTTCCTCTCTCTCTCTCTCTCTCTCTCTCTCTCTCTCTCTCTCTCTCTCTCTCTCTCTCTCTCTCTCTCTCTCTCTCTCTCTCTCTCTCTCTCTCTCTCTCTACCTCTCTCTCTCTCTCTCTCTCTCTCTCTCTCTCTCTCTCTCTCTCTCTCTCTACGCCCCCGCCGCCTCCTTCCACTCCCTTTCTTTCCTCCTTCCTCTCGCGCCTCTCCCTCTCTCCCTCTCTCTTGGGTCACGGACGGTATTAGTCACAGCAGGCGCCCGCTTTATTAACAACAATTATGAAGGACTCGTGAGGGGCCGCTCGTTAACTCACATAATTACACTGGAAAAGGGAAGAGAAGCGGCTCTGGCACCTCATGCGGGAAGGCGAGGGAGGGGGAAGGAGAGGAAGGAGGAAAAGCTGGAGGGAAGAGGAAGGAGAGGGGAGGAGGGAGAGGATGCTTGATAGGAAGGCAAGAACGAAGGAATAAAAGACACGTATTCTTAGACGCTTTCGGCTCTCATAAGAACTATTTATCAAGGCCACAAAGGAGATTAGTCGGGTTCTCATGAGTGATTTTGACGTTCATGGTGCAGAGGCCTTGTCAAACTATCACTAGGCTCAAAAAACCTGACGCCAACACCCCCACCGCCAGCACGAGGTAATGAGAGCAAGGCAAGCGATGAATGAGCGCGACTCCCACACAAAGCTGAATGGGAAAAGTGTTGAGCTTAGAAAACGCGGCGTGTAATGAAGCAGGAAGCGGCAGGTGCGGGGATTTGGGTGCATGGTGAGGGAGGGAGGGAGGGAGGGTACGAGAACACCTTTATTGCTGGTACTCGCTTCCTTCCTTGCTGCTCTCTCTCTCTCTCTCTCTTATTTTTTTCCCTTGCTTCCTTTCTTTCTGATTGTCTGTCTTTCTGCCTCTGTTAAGAACATAAAAACATAAGAACGCAGGAGTCTACAAGAGGCCGGTAGGCCTGTACAAGGTGGCTCCTTTGAACCTAAGCTCCCGTGCATCTAACCCCACCCAATATCACTGTCCATGAATTTATCTAATCTATTTTTGAATGTGACAATTGTACTGGCACTCACCACATGACTGCTAAGCCTATTCCACTCATCCACAACCCTGTTAGTAAACCAATTTTTGCCTATGTCCTGTTGAATCTGAATTTATCCAGTTTAAACCCATTACTTCGTGTCCTACCCGGTTCGCTTACCAACAAACCTTATGAATATCCCCCTTATTAAAACCCTTCATCCATTTATAAACCTCTATCATGTCTCCACGGACCCTTCGCCTTTCTAGAGAATGCAAGTTTAACTGTTTGAGTCTTTCCTCGTATGGCAAGTTTCTCAACCCCTGAATCATCTTAGTCATCCTCCTCTGCACTGATTCTAACATTTTGATATCCATTCTATAGTAAGGTGACCAGAACTGAACCGCATAGTGAAGATGAGGTCTAACTAGGGCTAAATATAGTTTGAGGAAGACTTCGGCGCTTCTGTTGCTTACGCTCCTTGAAATAAATCCCAGTACCCTATTTGCTCGATTTCTAGCTTGAATGCATTGTGCCCTTGGACGGAGATCAGAGCTCACTAAGACCCCTAAATCTCTCTCGCACCCAGACCTGCTTATGAGTGTCATTTAAGCAATAGTTATGAGAGGGGTTGTTCCTACCTACACTTAGAATAATGCACTTCCCTACATTAAACTCCATCTGCCATTTATCCGCCCAGTCATACAATCTGTTTAGTTCATCCTGGAGAATACTAGCGTCCTGATCCGACTCAATTACTCTACCCATCTTGGTATCATCTGCAAACTTACTGACATCACTACTAATTCCTGTTTCTAAGTCACTGATATAAATAATAAACAAAAGTGGACCTAATACTGAACCTTGTGGGACCCCACTCGTAACATATCCCCAGTCAGATCTTTTACCATTGATTTGCACTCTTTGCTTTAATCGGCGCCAAGGAAATTTCTCCCTAATAATAAGATGAGTAACGAATGAACGGATGATGTAAAGAGATGATTAATGAGAGAGAACCATGTCAGTATACGGAGAGAAAGATGAATGATTGAGATGAATGAAAGATGAATACTGAAAGACCTAATGAATGAATAGCAAAAGGGAGCGGCGTGTATCAAATCTAAACCCATTGCTACGTGTCCTATCCGGTTCTCTTGCCATCAGAACCTTATTAACATTACCCTTATTAAAGCCAAACAGGTAAGAATATAAAGCAAGTTAATTAGTTCCAAGAAAACACACTCATAACGGTAGCAAGATGAATAATGAAGGAAGGCAAACAGGTAAACATATAAAGCAAGTTAATTAGTACCAAGAAAACACACTCATAACAGTAGCAAGATGAATAATGAAGGAAGGCAAACAGGTAAACATATAAAGCAAGTTAATTAGTTCCAAGAAAACACACTCATAACAGTAGCAAGATGAATAATGAAGGAAGGCAAACAGGTAAACATATAAAGCAAGTTAATTAGTACCAAGAAAACACACTCATAACAGTAACAAGATGAATAATGAAGGAAGGCAAGCAGGTAAAAATATAAAGCAAGTTAATTACTGCCAAGAAAACACACTCATAACAGTAGCAAGATGAATAATGAAGGAAGGCAAACAGGTAATAATATGAGGCTCATTAAATAGGTCAGATTCTCACCCAGACGACTAAACCAGGTGGCAGGAGAAGGAAGGGAGAGGGAGAGGAAGAGAGGGGAGAGGCGGGAGAGAGGAGAGTGGAGGGAGGGGAGAGTGGGAGAGGAAGTGAGGCGTGAGGGGGGAGGGGCGGCACGTGCAAGAGCCTGCCGAGCACTGAGGAAAGAAAAAAAAGTTAGACAGAAGTGTGGCTGGAGTGGACTCCTTGGCACGGCGCTGAAGGCTGCTGCTCACGCTCCTTCCCTGACTCACCCAAACACTGCCGATTAGGAGGAGGAGGCGATGCAGAATAATGCACGAAACTCAGCTCCATATTCTCAAACATTTCGGGGCTTACACTAACTAACTAACGGGGAGCATACACCAGGAGACGTGTTGCTTCACTCACACGCCGAGTCCATCCCAGTCCACACGTAACAGCCCTTCCAACCCCCATTTGATAAGGCTTTGGTAGAGGTTGTGTTAGCATTCCCATGGGTGGTTTTATGAGCCTAGTAATAGCTCGACAAGTCTTCTGCACCGTGAATGTAAACAACCCTCATGAGAACCCGACTAATCTCCCTTGTGACCTTGGGAAATAGTTGCTGTGGGAGGCGAAAGCGTCTGATAATTCGTGACTCAGCCAGCGACAGGTGGGTGAATACATTAAGATCAACACCTTTATCAAGAGACGAGGGATAGAAATCTCAGCTGCAGGTGACTGGGTACTGCCACCATTCTCTCTGTTCCTCGCTATGATAAACGCTAATCATCGAAGCGTCAGAAAGAGACACTGGGTATAAGTTAATCGTGATAAACTAATGCATGGCGATAAACGATATCCAGTCAGCTGTAAGAATACATACTGCCACAACCCTTTCTCCCTCTCGTCACTAAGAGAAGCATTGGGTATAAGTCAATGGTGATACAATAATGCAGGACAATATACGAGATTCAGTCAGCTGTAATGGATGAGAACTGACACCACCCTCTTGTAAGTGATCTAAGCGTCTCAAAGTGGCATTGGGTATAAGTGAATCAAGATTAATAATGCAGGACAATAATAGAGATTCGGTCAATTGTGAGTGGATGAGTACTATAATTTATACCGAAGCATATCAAAGGGGCATTGGGTATAAGTGAATCAAAACCTTATAATGCGGGACAGTAAAGGAAACTCAATCAGTAAATGGGTAAGTACTGCCACCACCACCTCCTTACCAGTGATCTAAGCGTCTCAAAGGGGCATTGGGTCTAAGCGAGTCGTGCGCAATCATCCCTGTAATCTTCCCATGTGGCTTACGGGCCGTCAAGTGAAGCGAGTCCCGCCGCCACCACCACCTCCAGCAGGGACGAGACACGTACGCAGCGGCACCACCTGTAGTGAAACCAGATTGACGAGACCGTTTCGGCGTTGGCTACCCACTATCTATCTATCCATCTATCTATCCACCAGAAATTGACCTCTCTTTTGGCCACTCTTTACTTTGGTCTATTAAGGGAGCGATGAGTGGGACTTTTTTTTTTTCTCTGCACTCTTTTTGTTGCCCTTGAGCCGTCTCCTTTGCTGTAAAAAAAGAAAAATCAAGCTAACATATGAGAGGAAGAGACAGGTGTTGGGACAGTGTGGCAGAGCGGCAGGGAGGACAGGACCCGCGGGAACCAACACTAAAACGACCTCGCCAATCTGGAATCATAGTCAGCAGGGAGACCGATAGAGGCGGCGGTGAACACTACAACCAACACCTTTATGAGAGTCAAGTGATCATAACGTCATACTCAAGAAGCGTTGGGCATACATAGGTCAATCAAGAGGCAGGTAAGGGAGGACATGTTGAGGTTGGAGACATAGGTACACTATAGTTGCGCGTGGCCTCGGTGCTCATCTTCGTTGCAATGACTTCTCTGGATTTTGGTTTGCAAGGGTCATCTTCACGGCTCGTCTTCATATCCCCGTCCCTGGAGTCTGATCAGCTTGCCTTCTCCGCCATCCCTCCCGCGTTACCTCACGGCCCAGATTAGCGCGGCTCTCACCTCCACACTCTCCTCGGCCGCTCCCTCCCTCCCGCCTAGTCGCACGTGCCTAGTCGGGGAGGCGGTGGCTGAGTGGTTAGCGTGCCGGCGCCGCGTCCGGGAGATCCAGGAGGGACGCGGGTTCGAATCCTGGCCGCCACACTGCTGAGATTTTTCAATCACCGCCGAGTGGCCTTACGGCCGTAGTGTTAGTCTTCCCCATTCCCTACCCGTCCCCATCCCCATTCGCGGGACTGGGGTATGGACAAGCCGCCCCCGGGACAGATATGAGGGACCAATCCGCACGTCATAATAATGTTGGCAGCACTTTCAAACCAATAATTACAGAAAACGAAATAAATAATGCATTTTTTACACACCATTGTATTCATATACATTATATATCATAAAACAAAACAATAGCGTTGTTGATCTACAAGTAAATAACAAGTAACGCGGGTAAGTTAATTTATGAGACAGGTTGGTATCCATGACTCGTCACACACCTGGGCAGCCACACCGGGGTTGCCAGGTCGTGTCATTTATGGCATTTTTGTCTTAAATCAAGGTGGTCGCCAAGAAATGCTATTTTTTATGGTATATGTTAAGTATTCCCATAATAATGCCATATTTAGTCATCAATCTGCCGTCTTTTGCCATTCTTGGGGACAATTATAAATGAATCTTCAGAAATAACTGTACGTTTACAATCAAATGGAAACACCAGAGTCTTTACAAACTAAAAAATATATATTAACTTTAGCAAAGTTTGCGATATAATATCAGTCATACAAATATTCTGATGCTTTTCAATATATGTCCTTCTATAATAACAAATAGAACACTATTTACTCATGAAATATACGAAGGAAAAGCCGAAGATGTCCTGCTCTCTACCCCGCGGAGTCAACACTTTTCCCACCCCATCCGCACCCTCACGGGGTAGCGTAAAACAACCCCAACCACATGGGGACGCTTTACACTACGGTTTATGGCCACGGGTAAGGGATGGGGATGGGATGGGAATGGGGAAGTCTAACACTATGGCCGTAAGACTACCCACATACTGCCTTGAAGACCACCTATCAACCCGGCCTATAGATAACCTCTACAAGGAGAGGCTCAAAGATGGGCTCCGGGGGGGCAGTATGGGCCAATACAAGATGACGCCACTATAAACACTCGCCTGCGCCACAACGGGCTGGGCCGACCCAGGCCGACAAAAGAGAGCTTCTCTCGGCCTGGGGGCCGACCATCAGGCCCCACCAGTAAAAAAAGCCACGGCGCAATAGGCCGCAAGGTAAAAAAAAAAAAAAATGTAAATTTGGGGAGGACGAGAGAGGCAACAGCTATTTTTAGGCACCAGAGTTCCCCGAAATTCGAACTCCTTGTGACTTTGGTGCATCTGAGCGGCGCCGGCGACTTGATCATCCTGAGTTTCGTGGTGATGTTGAACTTTCTCCTCGCCGTCCATGCCCATATAACACTTGGAGAAGAAGAGGGGGATAAAGAGGAAAAGGAAGAAGAAGAAGAATTAGAAGAAGAAATTCAAAGGGTCATTTTCTTAAACATTTCGGCGCCCACGCTCACACACATTTGACAAGACTTTCTTTATTGGAGTTACGGGCACGTCCATGGGTAGTTTTATGCCCCTGGTGGTCGTTTGACAATGCAAGGCTTCAGTATGCGAAAAATCTCTCTCTCTCTCTCTCTCTCTCTCTCTCTCTCTCATTCTGTTTTCTTTTCTCTTTCTTCATTTATTTCTCTCTCTCTCTCTCTCTCTCTCATTTTTTTTCTTTCTTTCTCTCACTCTTTTTGTTTCATTCTATCTCTCATTCTTTTTTTTCTATCCTCTCTCTCTCTCTCTCTCTCTCTCTCTCTCTCTCTCTCTCTCTCTCTCTCTCTCTCTCTCTCTCTCTCTCTCTCTCATTCTAACCTACCAGGGACGTTGACACACACCCACCCACGCCCACAGAAGTACCCTGAGTAGGAGGAGGTAGTCATCGCTCTATAGGCCGTGATGAAGCAACAAGTGGCTAACTCGTCTTAATGGTGACGAACACAATACTGTAACTCAAGACACCACACTACCTTCATAATGGTGGGTGAGGGAGACGAGGAGGAGGACGAGGGAAGGAGAGGGAAGGAGAGGAGAGGGGAGAGAAGATAAAGTTAAGAGATGGTATGATGTTGGGGTAAGAGGGAGGGTGAGAGGGAGGGTGAAAAGAAGCCACTTGACGCCTCTTGAAGCATTCTGGCGATGGCTTAAGTGTGGGACGATTCTTAGAACACAATATACTGCCATTGAGACCTGTTACCTTCCTTCACACACGTTGCACTTTGCCTGAAATTTGCTTATGGTGATGTGCTTTTATGAGATTTCAGTTTGTATATAAGGTCACGTCTCTGTCTACCTTCCTTCTTATCGTCTCCAGCAAAATAACGCAATCTACTACCACTGAGACGTGTTCCCTTCTCTCCCACATGTTGCACTCTGCCTGGACATTGCTTGGCTAGATGTGCTTGCAATACATTTCAATTTCTATACATTCCCATCTCTCTCTGCCTTCCTTCTCATCCTTCATAGCATGCAACACGATCTACTGCCACTGAGACCTGTTCTATTACTTCCCAAGCGGTACACTCTGCCTGTCCTTTGCTTGACGTACTGTGCCTTCACGATAATCTAGTTTGTATATGTCCCGCCTCTCCTACGTAACCTTCCCACCCTGCACCACAATCTTTGCCTATAGTCTACACAATCTACTGACACTGAGACCTGTTCTATTACTTCCCAAGCGGTACACTCTGCCTGTCCTTTGCTTGACGTACTGTGCCTTCACGATACTCTAGTTTGTCTATGTCCCGCCTCTCCTTCATACCCTTCCCACCCTGTACCACAATCTTTGCCTATATACTCTGCACAATCTACTGACACTTCCCACACGTTATATTCAGTCTATACTTTGCTTGGTGTGACGTGTCAATAATGTGCTTCTCGTTCTGTCCTTCTCCTTCTTCTTCTCTTCCTTCTCCTCCTCCTCCTCTAGCGAGAGTTTATATTACGATCTAAACTCTTTGCTGTCTTTCTCCTTCTTTCCTTCTGCTCTTTTTGTTCGTCCTCTCCCTCCTCTTCTTGCGCCACCTGCTATTTTATATTTTCTTTCCTTCCTCCCTCCATACTGTGCTTCTCGTTCTGTCCTCCTCCTCTAGCAACAGTTTATATTACGATTTCAACTCTTTGCTATCTTTTTCCTTCTTTCTATCCTGTTCTGTCCTCTTCCTCCTCCTCTTCCTTTTCCTCTTCAGTTTACGATCTCCTCTCTTCTCTACCTTCCCCTCCCTTCCCATGCCTCGCCTTGCGTTGTTATTTTCCTCTCGCGACACTTCACTTTACGATCCCCACACCTTCCTCCTCCTCCTCCTCCTTCCCATCCTCGCTTCACACCACCACCATCACTATCATCACCAGCTACAAGGAGACATGTTTTTACCCCTTTAAAACGTCTCCTCGTGTTCTAATTTGCTTGTTTACGATTCTCTACTTTTTTCCTTCCTCCTACTCATGCTCACTTCACACCACCATCAGTACCATCAACAACGAGACATCTTTTTTTACCCTTTTACAACCTCTCCCAGTGTTCCTACTTTGCTTGCTTGCCATCATGTGCTTTCCTTTTACGAGATCGTTCACATCAGCGTTATTTTCCACCGTCCTCCCTTCTTTCCTTCACCACTAGGACAAGACGGAACCAGCATCATCCTCGTGGCACTCTCAGCCCCTCCACGACCACTGCCACTGACACCCTATTTACACCACCTTTACTTTCTATCTTCCTTTCTTCCTTCCTTCCTTTGCGACAAGAGACACCGGTTATTCCTTTACCCCCTCCAGGACCACCACCGCTGACACCCTATTTACACCACCTTTACTTTCTATCTTCCTTTCTTCCTTCCTTCCTTTGTGACAAGAGACACTGGTTCCCTTCCCCCCTCCACGACCACTACCGCTGACACCCTATTTACACCACCTTTACTTTCTATCTTCCTTTCTTCCTTCCTTCCTTTGCGACAAGACACTGGTTCCCTTACCCCTTCCAGGACCACCACCGCTGACACCCTATTTACACCACCTTTACTGTGATATGGATGTAAGTGGAGAAATGTAATTATTAACTTGCAACATGTATCATTTGCTCGATGAAAGATTGAATTGTTCCCTGATTCATGAAGCCTCGAAATACTGAGGTCATATGTGTGTTGGTAGTGAGGCAGTTGCCTCCAGCCGACTGTACCGTCGACGTCAAGTAAAGAGTCCTGAGCTGTGTGCCGGATGTTTTGACTTTACTCCACCCCGTACCTGACTTTGCCATCGTTCACGACACATTTACTTTCTATCTTCCTTCCTTTGCGACAAGAGACACCGGTTATTCCTTTATCCCCTTCACGACCACTACCGCTGACACCCTATTTACACCACCTTCATTTTCTATCTTTCTATCTTCCTTTCTTCCTTCCTTCCTTTGTGACAAGAGATACTGGTTCCCTTACCCCCTCCACGACCACTACCGCTATCACCCAATATACACCACCTTCATTTTCTATCTTCCTTCCTTCCTTTGCGACAAGAGACACCGGTTATTGACCGTTATTCCCTCACCCCCCTCCACGACCACTACCGCTGACACCCTATTTACACCACCTTTATTTTCTATCTTCCTTTCTTCCCTCCTTCCTTTGCGACAAGACACCGGTTCCCTTATCCCCTCCACGACCACTACCGCTGACACCCTATTTACACCACCTTTATTTTCGATCTTCCTTTCTTTCTTCCTTCCTTTGCGACAAGACACCGGTTCCCTTATCCCCTCCACGACCACTACCGCTGACACCCTATTTACACCACCTTTATTTTCTATCTTCCTTTCTTCCCTCCTTCCTTTGCGACAAGAGACACCGGTTCCCTTACCCCCTCCACGACCACTGCCGCTAACAACTTCCATCTCCACAATAGACATCTTCTGCCGCCGCCTTGCATGCATCGCCGACCCCCAACACAACACCGCCACTCAGGTAATGCCACAACCTCACCTCACCACGCACCATTCATTCTTCCCACCCGACTCACTCTCTGCCTTGAAAGCACTCAGACAAACAAACTTTGCAGATAACGAGCATCTCCTTACCTCCATCCAAAAAGAGATGCACACACTCAGCATGGCGAACAACACTATCAAGCTACACTGGGTGCCTGGCCATGTGGGCATCTTGGGCAACGAGAGGGCTGATAGTGCCGCTCGTAGTGCAACGCAGCGCACAGATCCAGATATCACCACTCATCTCAAGTCTGACTCAGATGAAATCTCAGGTCAATGCAGCAGCCTTTCGGTCCATCTCACTTGACTTGAGGGATCACGTTGCCACATGCTCTCGCTCCGCCACTTACTACACAACAGCCACCAAACAAGAGCCTTTAGTCCTCCCTCCCAGGACAGCTCCGCACCTTGTCCACCACCTACACAGGCTGCGGCTCGGATTTCTGTGTGCATCACAAATTTATGACCGCCCTGAACCTTGTGAGCACCGTCTTGAGGAGGACCATGAACCTCTTCTCCACTATCTGCTCCGATGCCCAGTCACGCAGCATCTCCGCAATTACCCTCAAGACCAAAATGCATCAGATACAGAAAAAGCTGCAACAGTCGTCGCCTCGTCGAGGACTGAGTCACTTCTTGCCCTCTGCAAAAATTATCCTCCACCGCGCTGAGTTCCCGTAATTTACTGCTCTTCACTGACGGGCTCATAGGTTAGCCCGTCACTCTTTACCTCAAAAGAGGCAATATTAACAATAAACAACCACCACCACCACCACCACCGTCACCACCATCCGCATCCCTTCCCCTCTCAAGCACAACGACCGCATCCTCCTCCTCACATCCTCATCCTTCCTCTTCAATATGTGCGGGCTAAGAATATCGGTTTCGGATTTCAACAATGACGAAGAAAGCATCCCTCCATTACCTTCCCTTCTTCCTCTCCTGCCTCCCTCTCATCTAGAAAACAACAGCCGGCTCAGACACCACAAGACGCAGCGCTCTCACGGAAACCAAACTAAATCGGTCCCAAATAAAACTAAGGATCAGGAGTTGTTTCAGTACTTAAAAAACATCCCTCCCTTCCCTTTTCCCTCATCTACAAAAACAACAACCAGCTCAAACACCACAAGACGCAACGCTCTCAC
Source organism: Eriocheir sinensis (assembly GCF_024679095.1). NCBI lineage: Eukaryota > Metazoa > Arthropoda > Malacostraca > Decapoda > Varunidae > Eriocheir > Eriocheir sinensis. The sequence continues at coordinate 3,959,145 of NC_066528.1, forward strand.
AAAAACTACTCTAAATCAGTCCCAGAAAAAAACTATAATCAGGAGTTTTCTTAATACTTTCTTGTGCTCTAAATAAACGATAATACCGAAATAAGGAAAACCAGGAACATCAAAACCCCTCTTTAGAAGATCGACAAGTAAATCAAAGGCGAAAGGCGCCTCACTCAGTGCTCCTTTGAGATAAAAATATGGATAAAAGAACATGAAAGCAAATGACTCTTGTGCTCTAAATAAACGATAATACCGAAATAAGGAAAGCCAGGAACATCAACAGCCCTCCTTAGAAGACTTAGAGGCAAAGCAAAGGTGGAAGGCGACTCAGTGTTCCTTTCCAGATAAATATATGGATAAAATAACATGAAATCATATGACTCTTGTGCTCTAAATAAACGATAATGTGGAAATAAGGAAAGGCACTAACATCAACAGCCATCCTTAGAAGCCTGATAAGTAAATCGATAAGTAAGGCGAAAGGCGACTCACTCAGTGCTCCTTTCAGATAAAAATATAGATAAAATAACATGAAATCAAATGACTCTTGTGCTCTAAATAAACGATAATACCGAAATAAAGAAAGCCAATAACATCAACAGCCATCCTTAGAAGCCTGATAAGTAAATCAAAGGCGAAAGGCGAATCACTCAGTGCTCCTTTGAGATAAGAATATTGATAAAAGAACACGTAACCAAAGACTCCAGCTCTTCAGAAGGCGGCTAATGAGGCGGGACACGGAAATAAGAGTAGAGCGGGATAAAGAGAATACATAAAGCAAATAAAACAAGGCGGAAGAAAAAAAGCAGGTAATGAGAAACGTTTAATGACTGACTGACAAAGAGAAAGGGGAATAAAATTGAACAGAAATGAGAGAAGGTGACAGGGAAAGGAGGGTTGTTATTTAAGAGCCATCAGTTAAAAAGAAAGTGTCTGTGAGTGTGAATTATACACCTCATTAGCTGATAACTTACTGAATGACCTGCTCGAGACTTACGCATACTAATAATATATGAAGCATTATTAAAGCCGATGAATCTAAGGACCGTATTCTCTGAGGCTTTCAGGTCACATAACTACTATTTCTAAAGGCTACAAAGGAGATTAGTCAAGTTCCCATTAGTGACTTTTTACATTCACGGTGCAGAAGCCTTGTCAAACAATCACTAGGCCATTAAAATTACCCAACGGAAATACTAAAACAACCTCTACGAAAGCCATATCTACTATTTCCAAAGGCTACAAAGGAGATTAATTGGGTTCTCATGAATGACTTTTTACGTTCATGGTTCAGAAGCCTTGTCAAACTATCACTAGGCTCATACAACTACCCATGGAAATAATAACGCAACCTCTACGAAAGCCTTATCTACTATTTTCCAAGGCCACAAAGGAGATTAGTCGGTTCTCATGAGTGTTTTGGGCGTTCACGGTGCAGAAGCCTTGTCAAACTATCACTAGGCTCATAAAACTACCCATAATAATAACCACAGCCTCTACTAACGCCTTAAGCCTTATCTAATGTTGAAGTGTAAGCCCTAAAACCTTCAACAATATGGGCCAGAGATCATAACCTTAATTAAAGACAAGAACGGCATGAATTAAACCTTTTCTTTTGTAACTGCTCCTCTTACTGCTGCTGTTCCTCTCCTTCTTCTTACTGCTATCTATCTATTCAATTTATCTATCTATCGATCGATCGATCTAGAAGTCAATCTGTCAACCAATTAATTTATCTACCAATCTATTTATATGTCTCTATGTTATATTAATACAAGTAGTATAAGTAGAAGTGGTGGTGGTGGCAGTAGTAGTAGTAGTAGTAGTAGTAGTAGTAAAAGAGGATGAAGAACAAGTTAATAATGTAATATGAACAATAATTCCTTCCTTCCTTCCTTCCATCCTTCCTTCCTTCCTTCCTTCCTTCCTTCCTTCCTTCCATCCTTCCTTCCTTCCATCCTTCCTTCCTTCCTTTCTTCCTACCTTGCTTCTTTCCTTCTTTCCATCCTTCCTTCCTTCCTTCCATCCTTCCTTCCTTCCTTTCTTCCTACCTTGCTTCTTTCCTTCTTTCCATCCTTCCTTCCTTCCTTCCATCCTTCCTTCCTTCCTTTCTTCCTTCCTTGCTTCCTTCCTTCCTTCCATCCTTCCTTCCTTCCTTCTGCACACACACACACGTCAACTCACCTGTAAGAAGAAAAGAAACAAAATTACAAAAACAAGTTCAAAATTAATAATAAAATACATAAAGTAATAATAATTTCCGAGATATATTTCGCAAGCATTATATCATTGTTTCGTTGCCTCGCCATTCCTACTGATCTTGTTATAAGTTTGCAATGTCCTTCACCACGTGTTACAATTACAGCAGTCTTGGTGCCTCGCTACCCTCGCCACGCTCGCCTGTACCACCGAAGAACAAAGTGGTACACGGTCACACGGTCTTGGTCCTGGTGCCTCGCTACCCTCGCCACGCTCGCCTGTACCACCGAGGAACAACACGGTCACACGGTCTCTCTCTTACCATTTGCCAGAGTAAAGAGGAGTCCCCTTAGCTCCAACAGGTGTTCCCCTTTCTGCACGTATTACAGCCACCGCAAGTTCGCAACCCTCACAGCCACCACTACCTCCCTACCCTCGTGACCAAGAAACAGAGAGGTATTCGGTCTATCTGTAACCATTTGCCGCAGTAGAGACGCGTCGACTTATAGCAGGTGTTCCCATTTATTCACATGTTACAGCCACAGCAAGTTAGCAACCCTCACAGCCTCCACCACCTCCCTACCCTCATGACCAAGATACAGAGAGGTACATGGTCTATCTGTAACCATTTGCCGCAGTATAATCGAATCCCCGTAACTTTTAACAGGTGTCCCCCTTTCTACAAGTGTTACAGGCGCCACCACCACCACTACAGCCTCCTATCTGGCTACCCTCGCCCCCAACATAGAGCGAAGTCCACGGTCTCCTCTTTGTACCTTGCTCGCCGCCACCGCCTCCCTCGCCACGCTGCCTGTCTGTCTGTCTGGCTCTGACCGACAGCACAAAACGTAAAACAAATATTCGGACACCCCAATCTACAGAGCAATTTGTAGACGTCACCCAGCCACTGCATTGTACTTTTACTCTGTGTTTCTACGTATAGGGTGATGTGTTCAAGACCCGGACAGTAAAGTGAATAATATTCATAAAAAAAAAAGTTATTGAGCTACAGGAGAGATTTTGTGCTTAAAAGAAAGCTTAACTAATTCCCCATCTTATGCTATGAGTTTCATATCTGTAGATATCATAGGATTGGTTTTACAGCCGTTTTTAAAATCCAGAATTCTCTGTCCGGGTCGAGACCGCGTGTTCACGACCCGGACGGGGTTGTGGTCTCAACCCGGACGGATGTTTTGGTCCACCAAAAACACACTTACACCAATGTTTTATATTTTTTCTTACTAAGAACATCCAGAACATGACACTGAAAGGTGGAATAAAACAATTGGTAGCAAAATATCAATGTAATAAAAAAATATATATGATAAAAAAAAAGGTAACTGAATTCCTTAAACTACGCCTTTTTTTCTTTCGTATGTTAATATATAGTATTAATATTGGTTTTAGGTTAAAATGAGAGTGATTGACAGAGTCATTTAAAAAAAAAATCCTTCTTATACCTCCGTTATCTCGACTCGGACATCACGTGCACACTGTCCGAGTCGAGACCACGCACATCATTTTTTTAAAAATTCGTAAAAAATATAAACAATTGGCCTAGGTTAAATATTTCAATTTGGAGAAGTAAACACTAATGGGGGGCACATATTAATGCTAAAAATAATTCACTTCCATCAATAAAACACTTCGAAAAATCACTCGATATTTAGCCGTGGCAAACACCCATTTCCAGCCTTTTCCATGGCTTTATCTCACATATGGTACATTATAGTTGTAAGAACTATGCAATCATTCACTTTTTAATTGGTTTTTCCAGTACACTTAATTTGCATGAATTGTCAAAAATTGTCCGAGTCGAGAACACGGCATAATTTTGTCTAGCGGGCACCCCAAACGAGTCCATTGTTGTTTAGGCACTCCGTATTATCACTGATTTTATGCCAATATGGCTATATTACATAACAAAACTTATCACAAGTTGATCACGCCTTATTCGTGGTCATGGCACAATATATCCTGATGCCGAAAATTAAGATCGCGACCTCTTAAAATCGAAATTCTTACCATGCTTACAAGCGGAGCGTCGGCGGGGAGGTTTGCAAATGGCGTCTAGTTAGGACCGCCCTCCCTCATACGTCATAGCTCTGACGTCATCCTAGGCTCGATCGTTCATTGGTTAATCAAGACTGTCCGGGTCGAGACCTTGTCCGGGTCGTGACCACACGACCCTAGGTATTCTCAGGCGCTTTTGGCTCCCTTCAACAACTATTTTCAAAGGCCACAAAGGAAATTAGAAGGGTTCTCTTGAGTATTTTTTTTCATGTTCATGGTGTGGAAGCCTTGTCAAACTATCACTAGGCTCTTAAAACTACCCATGTAAATACTGACACAACCTCTATGAAAGCCTAATCAGTTGTGGGTGTGTGAGCCTCGAAATGCTAAAGAATATGGACTTAAACATTCATCTGAAAACGTGTAGGTGATTAAATCTGTCTATCAAACCTAAGCCTATATTCTCAAGCATTTCAGGGTTTACACACACGTTTGATAAGGCTTTTGTAGAGGTTGTGGTGTCAGTATTTCCAATTTTCCAAGGGTAGTGTTATGAGCTTAGTGATAGTTTGGCAAGGCTTCTACACCATGAACGTAAAAAACACTCATGAGAACCCGACTAACCTCCTTTGTGGCCTTGATAAATAGTTGTTGTGAGAGTCAAAAGCGTCTGAAAAATACGAACCAATACTTCACCGGCAGACCTAAATAATGCAAATAATGCAAAAAAACACAAAAACATAATAAACGGAGCCCACCGCGTCTCATTTCCATATAAATTCCATCCACACAATCATTAAACGGCGATAATTCCACTTGTATATCCGATTAGTTTAGTGCGGCTCATTCATATTCACGCCGGACAGACCGAGGCAATGTTTATGACGGCGGCGGCGGCGGTGGTGGCGACGGACGAACCTACGCCGCACATCTGTACACTCCTATTGTCTTTCCTTCTCCCCCACCTGTACCTCCGCCACTAACCCACTTCCTCTTCTTACTATACCCTTGATAAAAAAGGAGGAGGAGGAGGATCAGAGGAATAAGGATGAAAGAGGTGGATGACGAAGGAAGGAAGAGAAGGTTAAAGGAAGAGATGGAGGAAAAGAGGAGGAGAAGGATCAGAGAAAAAAAAGGAAATAAGGAAGGAGATGGAAGAGGAGGAGTGGGAGAAGAAGGAGGTAGAAGAAAATAAAAAAAATAAGGTTAGAGGAAGAGAAGGAAGAGATAGAGGAGAAGAGAAGGAGGAGAAGGATCAGAGGAAAAAGAAGGAAATGGAAGAGTAGGAGTGGGAGAAGAAGGAGAATCAGTGGAATAAGGATAAAGGAGGTATAGAAGAAAAGAAAGAGAGAGAAGGTTAGAGGAAGAGAAGGAGGAGAAGAGAAGGAGGAGGAGGAGGAGGATCAGAGGAAAAAGAAGGAAATAAGGAAGGATGCGGAAGAGGAGGAGTGGGAGAAGAAGGAGAATCAGTGGAATAAGTAAATAAAGGAGGTAGAAGAAAAGGAAGAGAGAGAAGGTTAAAGGAAGAGAAGGAAGATGTGGAGGAGAAGAAGAAGAGGAGGAAAAGGAGGAGGAACAGAGGAGGAAGAAGAAGAAAGAGGAGGAGGATCTGTGAAATAACGAAGGAGATGGAAGAAGAAAAAAGAAAGTAAAGGAGGAAGAAGAGGAAAGAGAAGAATAAGAAAAATATGAGAAGGAAGAAGTGGGAAGAAGATGGAGGAAGACAAAATTATAAAAGGAGGAGAAGGAGGAGCAACAGAAGGAAGAATTAGGAACAGAAAGTAAAAAAACATAGGAAGTGCGTGGCGGCGGCGGGCGACGGACAGCTCTCGTGGGAACGGCGGCCCGCACCTCGCTCCTGCCGGCAACGTGACCAACGGACTGCCTGCCGCCGCTACAGGAGGGGATGATGATGATGATGATGATGATGATGAGTGCTTTCCTGCTGCGTCCTCCTCCTCCTCCTGTCCTGTGCTTTGAGTTGTGTTGTGTTGTGTTGTGTTGTAGTGTAGTGTAGTGTAGTGTGGTGTGGTGTGTTATGTTGTGTTGTGTTGTGCTGTGTTGTGTAGTGTTGTTGTGTTGTGTTGTGTTGTGTAGTGTAGTGTTGTGCTGTGTTCTGTTGTGTTGTGTTGTGTTGTGTAGTGTTGTTGTGATGTGTTGTGTTGTGTAGTGTTGTTGTGTTGAGTTGTGTAGTGTTGTTGTGTTGTGTTGTGTTGTGTTGTGTAGTGTTGCTGTGTAGTGTTGTGTTGTGTTGTGTAGTGTTGCTGTGTAGTGCTGTGTTGTGTTGTGTTGTGTTGCTGAATAGTGTTGTGTTGTGTTGTGTTGCTGAATAGTGTTGTGTTGTCTTGTGTTAAGTTGTGTTGTGTAGTGTAGTGTTGTGGTGTGTGGTGTTGTGTTGTGTTTCTATATGGGACACCACCACCATCACCACCACCAAGACAGTCAAAACATTCTGGTCATTTTGTTTCTATTTTGCGGCGAAAATTACCAACACGAAAAAAAATATTGCCGTTGGTAAAAGTCCATACCGTTCAATCTTCTTATTTATTTTTTGTTGTGTGGGGAAAATTACCCCCAAAATACTGTTGTAGGAAAATTGTCAATACATTTCAGTTTCTTTTTGTTTGTGGAGAAAATTTCCGAAACAAACAAACACTGGTGTTGGTAAAAGTCGATACATTCCAATCTTTTTATATTTGTGTGTGTGGAGAATTACCCCAGAACGAGACCTCGAGGCTCCTGCTACACAACACTGTCAATATAGAAACGTTAACGTACGTGACATTATTATGGAACCAACACCCAACGTAACAAAACATAACATAACTCTCTCTCTCTCTCTCTCTCTCTCTCTCTCTCTCTCTCTCTCTCTCTCTCTCTCTCTCTCTCTCTCTCTCTCTCTCTCTCTCTCTCTCCATGTACCCTTTTATCGACCACACAGCATAACATAATATACCGTAACATAACATTAGCATAACATAAAATAGCATACCATAACACATCATATCAAAGCATAACATATCAACAAACATAACATAGAATAACTTAGCAATACATCATAACATACCATAGCATAACATCACATCACATAACATAACACAACACAGCATAACATAACAAAATAACAACCTAACCTAAAATAACGTAGTATAACATTACACAACGAACGCCGTCACCCGACATTATATTTATTTCCAGCAACATTTGACAACCTATAATTTACCCCTCACAACAGTACCACCACCACCACCACCTCCATCACCACCACCACCACCTCCATTACCTTCCCCTCCATCACGCCTATACAGTCCGTTCACCCGGCACCATTAATAGGGTCACTACCATTACTTCCACGCCATCACCATACACCATCCACAATACAACTACTTCCATCACCATCATCACCACTATCACCACCATCACCTCCATCACGCCCATAGAGTCCGTTCACCTGGCACCATCACCACCATCACTTCCACTACCACTACCACCACCACCACCACCACCACCACCACCACTATCCCCATCACACTTGCCCGGTCGACCTCTTATCAACGGGGCAAATCAAACCTCTTGCCTCTTTTGTTATTTTCTCTGCGGGCATTTTATCGTTTTTTCACTCTTTGGATTCTCTTCTTCACCGTAATAACAAGGGGCACAAGATAAAGGTTGTACTGTTGACGATACTGAAAGGTAAGTTTGAGAGCACATGCTGTAGCTGCGCGTGGCGGCGGTGCTCATCTCCGTCACGTTGGCCCTTAAAGCCCGTGGTGGGAGAGAACCGGATAACCCGACACAGGGCCAGTATGACATCCGGGTTACAACAGTTATCTCTCTCTCTCTCTCTCTCTCTCTCTCTCTCTCTCTCTCTCTCTCTCTCTCTCTCTCTCTCTCTCTCTCTCTCTCTCTCTCTCTCTCTCTCTCTCTCTCTCACCGTTTATCTCCCTGTCTCTATTCTATTTCCAACTCTATTATCTCTACAATTCTATTACACACCCAGCGCCTTTTTATGTTATTCAATTTTCTCTCTCTCTCTCTCTCTCTCTCTCTCTCTCTCTCTCTCTCTCTCTCTCTCTCTCTCTCTCTCTCTCTCTCTCCAGGTACCCATTTATCGACCAGCCCGGGAGTAATGATGAACAGCTGGATGGACTGCACGCCGACTGCCCAGGACGAGAGATTCAAACCCAGGCCCGCAGATTCGTAGTTAGGGACGGGAACCATTTTTTTTTACAGTAAAGGAAACAGCTACAGGGCAAAAAAACAAAAAAAAACAAAAAAGAGAAACATTAGTGAACAAAAAGCACGCAAATCACTGTTCCTATAAAAAAAAAGAAAAAAAATAGAAGAGTTGAGAGGAGTGGCCAAAAGAGAGGCCAATTTCGGGAGGAGAGGTGTCCCGATACTCTCCTCATGAAAGAGTTCAAGTCGTAGGCAGGAGGAAACGCACCAGGGGGGCGGTAATACTGCCACACTGCAAAGGAAAAACAATCCTGATGACAAAGAGCGGATGTATAGCGCGGTGATGTGAGTGGCTAATGGTGATGAAGCTAATGAGGCGATTATCGATGACCCGGGCGACGGATAAACCTAAAAAACGTGGATAATGAAAAAAAAAATACTTCATGCTTTGTACTGAAAAAAAAAAAAATAGCAGCGCAAAAATAGTAGCAACTCACCATCAGGGAAATGTGTATGCACGGGCGCTCTTCATGTCCTGTAAGTACATTTGTGGAGATAGAGGCGCCGGGTGTGTGATAGTGTTGTGGAGATAATAGAGTTGGAAATAGAATAGAGACAGCGAGATAAACGGTGCGTGAGAGAGAGAGAGAGAGAGAGAGAGAGAGAGAGAGAGAGAGAGAGAATATGCGAGGCAGGCAATGATGGAAAGGTAGAATAAGAGTAATAATACGAATACGAGGAGGAGGAGGAGGAGGAGGAGGAGGAGGAGGAGGAGGAGGAAAAGCATTGAATATATCCTCCCATTTTTCTCTGTGTGAGGGAGAGAATGTGGTGGTGGTGATGGTGGTGATGCTGGTAGTGATGTTGGTGGTGGTGAGGGTGTTACTGGTGATGGTAGCAGCGGTGGTGGTGGTTGTGGGAGTAGTTGTGGTGGTGACTTTGGAGTTGGTAGTAGTGGTGATGGTGGTGGTGGTAGAACTGATAGATGGTTGTGATGCTGGTAGTGGTAGTGATGGTGGTGTTGGTGATGGTGGTGGTGATGGTGGTGTTGGTGACTGTGGTGTTAGTTAAGTAATACTGGTGGTGGTAGTAGTAGTGGTGGTGACGCTGGTGTTGGTAGTGGTGGTGGTAGAACTCATAGATAGTGGTGATGCTGGTAGTGGTAGTGGTGGTGGTGTTGGTGGTGACGGTGGTGTTGGTTAGATAATGGTGGTAGTAGTAGTGGTGGTGACGCTGGTGTTGGTAGTGGTGATGGTAGAACTCATAGATAGTGGTGATGCTGGTAGTGGTAGTGGTAGTGGTGGTGGTGCTGGTGGTGTTGGTAGTGGTAGAACTCATAGATGGTAGTGATGCTGGTAGTGGTAGTGATGATAATGGAAGTGGTGACGGTGCTGATGGTGATGGTGGTGGTGGTGACGGTGGTCTTGGTTAGGTAAAACTGGTGCATGGTGGTGACGGTCCCTGGTGGTGTTGGTGATGGTGGTGGTGGTGACGGTGGTGTTGGTTAGGTAATACTGGTGCATGGTGGTGACGGTCCCTGATGGTGGTGACGGTCCCTGGTGGTGGTGGTGGTGGTGACGGTCCCTGGTGGTGGTGGTGGTGGTGACGGTCCCTGGTGGTGGTGGTGACGGTCCCTGGTGGTGGTGGTGACGGTCCCTGGTGGTGGTGGTGACGGCCCCTGGTGGTGGTGGTGGAGACGCTGGGCCCAACACGTGAGAGCGGCAGAGCGTCCTTGAGCGTAACATAATGAGGCGGATGAGGCGGAGAAGGAGCGACAAAGAGTGAACATAATGGCAGCAGTTACCCCCGAACGCGGCACGGAGGATTAGGACGGAATTTATAATGATAGTAAAGACGGCCTGAAGAAGGATGGCGGGACGGTGAAGAAGGGAGGAGGAGGAGGAGGAGGAGGAGGAGGAGGAGGAGGAAGATCAAAGAAAGATGAAAAAGAAGGAAGATTACTAGAAGAAGCATGTGGAAGAAGACGAAAGAAGGAAAGGAAGGGAAGAAGGAAGTGGAAGAAGGAGGTGGAAGAAAATGAATGAGGAAGAGGAAGAGGAGGAAGAGGAAAGAGAAGAAGAAGAAAAGGAAGAGGATCAGTGGAGGGAGGAGGTAGGTGAAGAAAAAGAAAAAGAAGAGGAGATAGAGGGAGAAGAGGAGGAGGAGGAAGATATGGAGGAGAAAGAGAAGAAGGAAAAAGAAAAAGAGGGAGGAGGAGGAAAAGATAAAGGTAATGTAAATGATGAACAAAAATAATAAAAAAGGTGAAGAGAAAAAGATAAGGAAAAAGAAAAAAAAGATGGATGAGGAACCTAATGAACGACAGGTAACATCTCTCTCTCTCTCTCTCTCTCTCTCTCTCTCTCTCTCTCTCTCTCTCTCTCTCTCTCTCTCTCTCTCTCTCTCTCTCTCTCTCTCTCTCTCTCTCTCTCTCTCTCTCTCTCTCCTTCTCTCTCTCTCTCCTTCTCTCTCTCTCCTTCTCTCTCTCTCTCCTTCTCTCTCTTCCTCTCTGCCCTTCCCTCTCCTCCTCCACACACACGTCGAAACAGATCAGGCAGGAGGAGAAGCAGGAGGATCGGCAGCTCTAATCACCCAGACCAGACCAGAGACCCACCAACGAGCCTCTGTCACTGAGCCGAGGAAAATAACAAGTGATTTACAGGACGCTGGCCGAGTGTGAGCTGCTGAGAGACGGTGCAGCGGCGGGCAGGAGCCAAGGACAACAAACTAAGGAACGTGAAATGAGAAAGAGGAATACAAGCCGATATAGAAGTAGCAAATGTTTGATATGACTGATGAGAAACGAGGGACTTTGAGTGACTGTGGACGTGAGTGAGCAAAGGGTAAAGGCGGAACAAGGACTTAAAAATAGGGACAGTTACTGATGACTCAACAATGGTTGGCGAAGGGACGGACGGAATGCAAGTGAGGAGTGAGGACGAGGAGGAGGAGGAGGAGGAGGAGGAGGAGGAGGAGGAGGAAGAGGAAGAGGAAGAGGAGGAGGAGGAGGAGGAGGAGGAGGAGGAGGAGGAGGAAGAGGAGGAGAAAGCGGAAGTAATGTCATTTTAAAAAGTGAAGGGGAAAGACGAGGAGACAGAGAGGTGTGTGTGTGTGTGTGTGTGTGTGTGTGTGTGTGTGTTTCGTGAAAAACCACACACGAGAACCCGACTAACCTCCTTTGTGGCCTTGAAAGATAGATGTTATGAGGACCGAGAGGGTCTGAGAATCTGAACCTATGGAGATATGGTGTATAGTATTTCCATGGGTAGTAGTTTTATGAGCCTGGTGATAGTTTGACAAGGCTTCTGCACCATGAACCCGACTAACCTCCTTTGTGGCCTTTAGAAACAGCTGTAGTGATAGCAGGAAGCGTCTGAGAATACGGGTCTTCGTTACCATACAAGAACACGAACAATGACTAACAACCCTACCAACAACGCTAAAGAGTACAACGAACTGTAATAGAAGCGTGTGTGAAAGGGGAAAGCAGGTAAGAGGGTCAGTAGGTGAAAGAGAACAGTAGGCAGACAAAGGAAGACGAGAGGAATAGTGGCAAAGAGAGTGTAGAGAAAGAGATGACAAAGGAGACGAGAAGAATGACGGCAAGAAAGGTGTGAAGAAGAACAGGTGACAAAGAGAAGGAAGAAGAAAAGGGATGAGACGTGGATAAAGAAACAAGATGGTGACAAAGGAAAAGAGAACAACAGAAGGAAGAAGGAAGGAGCAGAAGAAGAATAAAGGTAAAAAGAAGTAAAGAAACAGCTGATTGCAAAGAAAACGCGAATAAGAGGTTAGGTGGTTGTAGAGTGAGAGATTACGAAGGAGAACAGAAGAATGAAAGGAAGATGGAAGTGAAGGAACAGAGGAAGAACAAAGGTAAGAAGAAGTAAAGAAACAGCTGATGATGCGGAAGACGAGGGAAACAGAAGCAAGAAGTGTGTGAAGAAACAACAGTTGACAAAGGAAGACGCGGAGAAGTGAAAGAAAACAGGAGCAACAAAAGACACAAAGACAGACGATTGGATTCGATTGGATTGATTGATCAGAGAAGCTTGGCGCCGCGGCATCATCTTGAGTCACGAGGCGATGAATTCCTTTGGGGGAAGATTAAGAGGAGCCACAACTACATATGGAAGCTACAATACTTAAAGTACTTACGAGGAATCCAACTCTTCAAATAGATGAGATTAAGACCGAGGGAAAAAAAATGCAACATGTAATTCAGGAGAGGTCAGAACATAGCAATAGTTAGCGGACAAAAGAATATAAAAATGGATTACCTTAAAATACTACGCTGTAACGAAGGTCGAAGAGTAGATTAGTGGGAGGAGAACAACGCTAGGGGTAGGAACACTTGATATGAGAACACCTTAGTGGGATGAACATTTAAAATCTGACGTTGTGACCTCAGTAACAATAGATCGACCCTTCCCCCTTTAAAGAGCACGATTATAATAGGTCAGTAAGCTTATACATTTGAATTCCAGCGTTGTAACCAGAGTATAAAATTAAATAGCCCCTTCCCTTCCTAATTCGAGCACAGCAGCCCAGCAGCAGCGGCGGCGAGGAGGGCCAGACGAGGCGGTGACGGGCGAGATGTGTGACAGGACGACAATGGCCTACAAATTGGTGCCAGGAGGAAGAGGAGAAAGAGGAGGAGGAGGAGGAGGGGAAGAGTGCGCCGCCGGACCAGCCGACGGAGGAATATTGGCTGACAGCGGAACATGTTAGCGGGGAAACAGTGGTAACCCGAGGAGGAGGGGGAAGGGACGAGGGACGGGACATGATAGGGAACGCTGGCTGACATGAGTGGACATTTGTAACCGCAGAACGTGAGGGAAAGGAAAGAAAGGGACATGTTGATAAGGGAACGCTGGGGGACGGGGGAAGGCTGGGGGACGAAGGCAGCGCTGGGTGACGTAAGGAAGCGGGGGAAGGAAAGGGACATGGCAGTGAAGGGAAGGAACGTTGGGTGAAGGAAAAATAACGTTAGGGGAAAGGAAGAAAACGTTGGATGCAGGGTAGAAACGTTGGGTGAAAGGACATCTGAGTGAGGGAATGAAAAGAGGAACGTTAGTCGAAGGGAATGAACGTTGAATCAGGAGAAGGAACGTTGAGTGAAGGAAAGAAACGTGAAGTGAAAGAAGGGAACGGCGGGTGAAGGCAAGGAGAAAGAAGCATCCCGTTCAAAGCCCGGCCATCGCATCTCCTCGTTACGGGATCCATTCGGCGCAGCATCTTTACATTACGTCGCTATTTACGCCCGGAAATAGGAACATAAGAACATAAGAACGCAGGAGTCTGCAAGAGGCCGGTAGGCCTGTACGAGGCAGGAGTCTGCAAGAGCCGGTAGGCCTGTACAGAGCACAACTCCTTTGACCCTAAGCTCCCGTGTATCTAACCCCACCTAATATCGCTGTCCATGAATTTATCCAGTCTATTTTTGAATGTGACAATTGTATTGGCACTCACCACACGACTGCTAAGCCTATTCCACTCATCCACCACCCTGTTAGTAAACCAATTTTTGCCTATTTCCCTGTTGAATCTGAATTTATCCAGTTTAAACCCGTTACTTCGTGTCCTACCCGGTTCTCTTACCAACAAAACCTTATGAATGTCTCCCTTATTAAAGCCCTTCATCCATTTATAAACCTCGATCATGTCTCCACGCACCTTCGCCTTTCTAGCGACTGCAAGGGTCACTGTTTGAGTCTTTCCTCGTAGGGCAAGTTTCTCCACCCCTGCATCATCTTCGTCATCCTCCTCTGCACCGATTCTAACATTTTGATATCCATTCTATAGTAGGGTGACAGAACTGAACCGCATAGTCACTGAACATAAATGAGGTCTAACTAATGCTAAATATAGTTTGAGGAAGACTTCGGGGCTTCTGTTTGCTTACGCCCAAAAAAAATCCAGTACCCTATTAGCTCGCTCGATAGCTTGAATGCATTGTGCCCTTGGACGGAGATCAGAGCTCACTAAGACCCCTAAATCCCTCTCGCACCCAGACCTACTTATGAGAGTATCATTTAAGCAATAGTTATGTGAGGGGTTGTTCCTACCTACACTCAGAATACTGCACTTCCCTACATTGAACTCCATCTGCCATTTATCCGCCCAGTCATATAATCTGTTGAGTTCACCTTGGAGAATACTAGCGTCCTGATCCGACTCAATTACTCTACCGATCTTGGTATCATCTGCAAATTTACTAACATCACTAAATTAATACTGACGCGTTCTCTCTCTCGCCCCGCCGTCACAATTGCCTTCCCTCCTTCCCCTTTTTCCTTCCTCGCTCGTTTTAGTGACAGTATCAGCGAGGGACGTAACTTGCTCTCCTTCACGCCTCCTTCCTCCTCCTTTTCCAGCTGTTTCCGCCACGTTACTCTTCTTACTTAACACTGGGCGGCTACCTAATACATGAGCGGCTTATTCCTAACCATTTAGGGGCTTACACACCTACTTTAGGTAAGAATATGGTAGAGGTTGTGTCATTATTTACATGGGTAGTTTTATGAGCCAAGTGATAGCTTCAATTTAACACTGGGCGGTTACCTAATACATGTGACTCGTATTCTAAAACATTTCTAAGCTTAAACACACACACACACACACACACACACACACACACACACACACACACACACACACACACACACACACACACACACATTTGGTAAGGCTTTCGTAGAGGTTGTGTTAGTATTTCCACGAGTAGTTTTATGAGCCTAGTGATAGTTTGACGAGGCTTCTCCACCCATATGCCCAAACAATGCAGGGCTTCCACACCTACAGTTGATAAGGCTTTCGTAGAGATTTTGTTCGTGTTTCAAAGGGTAGTTTAATGAGCCTAGTAATAGTTTGACAAGGCTTCCACACCATGAATGTGAAGAAACACTCATGGGAACACGTTTAATCTCCTCTGTGGCCTTTGGAAATAGTTGATAGTCTCTTCACTCAGGAGCAGGAGAGCCTTAATACAGTGATGAATGCACGTATCACAGGTGTAGTATTTGCTTTTCCAACAATATAATACATACTATCTCGCCTCTTTACCTCACTGAATTGAGAGCCTGATTGGCACATGTGTTGGAAAACTGGACACTAAAAACGTATTGGAATATTTACCGGCGATAGAAATTTAACACACAAAATGGGGAAAGAATCAGAGCAAAGATTCAACATCAACTGAGCGAAAAAAAATATATTGGAAGAACAGCCGCCGATAGAAATTCCACACACAACAAAGGGAAAGAATTAAAGCAAAAAATCAACTTAAACTCCCTGAAAACGTATTAGAAAATCAGACCGATTGAAATTCAACACACACACAAAACAAGGGGAAATAAATAAATAAATAAAAAAACTGCCTGGAAAACGTATTAGATCAGACAGCGATAGAAATTCAACACACAACAAAGGGAAATAATTAAAGCAAAAAAAAAAAAATCAGCATAAACTGCCTGAAAACGTATTAGATCAGACAGCGATAGAAATTCAAAACACACAAAAAGGGAAGAATTAGTGAGCAAAGATTCAACATAAACTCCCTGCAAAACGTGACTGGCTGGGATCTGATAACGGAACTGCAACGAAGAGCCAGAGACGTAAAAACACAATCAACGACCAATGAATTTTAATTTAAAACAACAGCGAAAAGAGATGAGGGAAAGAAGGCAAGGCACTCGTTCCTGCAGTCTGATTAAAACCTTGACCTAACACCTGACGGACGTGACAAAGGAGAACTGTGAAATGAACATGCACGATTTAAATATATATCGTCATAAAAAAGAACGTGTTAAAAATGAATATAGGAAGGGAAATATTAAAAGGCACTGCTCATTATTAACGTAACCTACTTAAAATGAATAGTTAAACCAAGGTGAACTGCATAAAACAAAGACTGACAACTGAAAATGAATGGGTTAAAATATCTAATCATTACAGAGAACTTGTTGAAACTGAATATAGAGAAGGGAAATTAAAAGGCAATGCCCATCTCTTTACTCCTTTATATAGGAGCAGTGATTAGCGGGCTTTTTTTTTTCATTGCTTCCTTTTTTTTTGCCCTCGAGCTTCTTCCTTTACTGTAAAAAAATTTAAAATCAAAGACAATTGTACAAAGGACTGACAACTGAGAATGCACGAGTTAAAATATCCAACCATGAGCAGTGATTAGCGGGCTTTTTTTTTTTTTTCATTGTTTCCTTATTGTTTTGCTTTTGAACATCTTCCTTTACTGTAAAAAAAAAAAAAATCTAAAATCGAAGAGAATTGTACAAAGGACAGACAACTGAGAATGCACGAGTTAAAATATCTAACCTACCTACTTAACCATTAGCAGGATTTTTTTTTTTTTTTTTTTTTTTTTACGTGTACGCCTATGGCGCCGGTAGGATTGATTGAGGGGCCTGGATGGTAGTCGGCCCCACCCCGTCATGGCGCAGGCAAGTGTTTATAGTGGCGCCATCTTCTCTTGGCTCATGCTGCCCCCCGGAACTCGTTCTTGATTCACCTGGACGGTTTCCTCTAGAGTCCGGGTTGATGCTGTCTTCAGGACAGCATGTGGGTAGTTTTAAGCCACTCGACAGTGACTGAAAAATCCGAGGTGGCAGCGTGGGGATTCGAACTCGCGTCGTCCATCACGTGGTGAATGTGAGCCCAGCACGCTACCACTCAGCCACCGCCTACCCTTGACCTGCTTCCCTTACTGTAAAAAATAAAATCTAAAATCGAAGAGATATATACAAAGGACTGACAACTGAGAATGCACACGTTGAAATACCTAACCATGAAAGAGAATATATTTAAAAAAATAATATAGTAAATAAAATACTAAAGCTTACTGCGAATCGTTGAAGTAATAGGACTAAAATCAATAGACAAACCGAGGTGAACTGTACGAAGAAAAGACTGACAACTAAAATGCATGTTATAAATATCCAGCCATTGAAGAACTTGTTAAAAATGCATATCAAAAGTAAACACTGCTTAGGACTGTACGAAGGAAAGACTGACAACTAAAATGCATGTTATAAATATCCAGCCATTGAAGAACTTGTTAAAAATGCATATCGAAAGGGAACACTGCTTAAAATCGATAGACACACCGAGAAGAGATTAAATTAATGCACTAAGGAAGACTTAAAAAATGCGTTTAGCTCACAAAATATGTCTACAATAAAGACAACATATTAACAATGACTAATAAAACAAGAAATACATAGAGCAGCCAACACATTCTTTTTTTAACTCGCTCAGAGGCTTCACTAATCGACCAACACAAGGAGGAATTAAATAAGAAAGACTAGCTAAGAAAACGTAATAATATAACATTTAACTAACCTTGAAAACTGACCAGGAGCAACAAAAAAAGGAAAATATATGGAGTAAGCAACACATATTTTTTTCTTTAACTCGCTCAGAGGCTTCACTAATCGACCAACACAAGGAGGAACAAAATAAGACAGACGAGCAAAGATAACGTACTAATATAACATCTAACCATCCCTGAAAACTGATTAGGAGCGACAAGAAAACTGATTAGGAGCAACAAAAGAAGGAAAATATATAGAGCAGCCAACACATTAGTTTTTAAGTCGCTCAGAGGCTTCACTAATCGACCAACACAAGGAGAAATAAAAAAAGACAGACTAGCAATGAAAACGTACTAATGTAACATCTAACTATCCATGAAAACTGATTAGGAGCAACAAAAGAAGGAAAATATATAGAGCAGCCAACACACATCAATCTTATAACACTCAGAATCTCCTTCACTAAACGCCCAGCCAAAGGAAACACTAACAGCAACACCTTAACTAATTCAAACCAACAAGAGAAGCAAAACATATATAGAGCAACCAACACACACGAACACATCATTCCCACAACTCCCTCCACGCCTTCACTAAACGCCCACAACACCGAGAACAAAAGCCCGCAGACCCACGACCCAGCCAGCCTTCCCTCACGACCCTCCCTCACGCAGTTCCCTCACGACTCCAGACTCACTAATGATATGGAAGGGAAGTGAAGGGAGGCGGACAGATACTTGACCTAACGGATATAGGGCATTCGTAAGGGGTAGGAAGGTCAGCGGTATGAAGGGGAGATTAAAGAATATATTGCAAGGTATTAAAGGTGGATAGATAGATAGATAGAGAGAGAGAGAGAGAGAGAGAGAGAATGTATGAATGAACGAAGGAATCAATTTACGAATTATTGAATGGAAGAAAGAAAGAAAGAGAGGAAAGAAAGAAAGAAAGAGAGGAAAGAAAGAAAGCAAAGAAATAAGGCAAAAAAGGAAATAATGAATGAATGAATGAATGAATGAAATATTAAAAGGAAAAGAAAATGAAAGAAAATGAAAGGAAAAAAAAAAAAAAAGTGTGTATGTGTGTGTTTGTTTACCAATATGTATTTTATCATAGATTTTGTTTTAAAAATTGGGTAAATGTTTTGACACGCAAGATTTTTCGTTTAGTAAAGTGTGTGTGTGTGTGTGTGTGTGTGTGTGTGTGTGTGTGTGTGTGTGTGTGTGTGTGTGTGTGTGTGTGTGTGTGTGTGTATGTGTGTGTGTATATGTGTGTGTGTGTGTGTGTGTGTGTGTGTGTTGCCCGCATGCATGGTTAGCGGGACCCACTCACTATAAGCTTAAACTCCTCCTCTTCCTCCTCCTCCTCCTCCTCCTCCTCCGCTCCGCTCGCTCCGGCTAGAGTGTTAACCGTGATTTTGATTCAGTGTTAACCGTGATCCCTTGATTTAGTGTTAACCGTGATACAGTGTTAACCGCTATTCCGTGTTTCAGTGTTAACCGTGATTCAGTGATTCAGTGTTAACCGCTATTCCGTGTTTCAGTGTTAACCGTGATACAGTGATTCAGTGTTAACCGCTATTCCGTGTTTCAGTGTTAACCGTGATACAGTGATTTAGTGTTAACCGCTATTCCGTGTTTCAGTGTTAACCGTGATTCAGTGATTTAGTGTTAACCGCTATTCCGTGTTTCAGTGTTAACCGTGATTCAGTGATTTAGTGTTAACCGCTATTCCGTGTTTCAGTGTTAACCGTGATTCAGTGATTCAGTGTTAACCGCTATTCCGTGTTTCAGTGTTAACCGTGATTCAGTGATTCAGTGTTAACCGCTATTCCGTGTTTCAGTGTTAACCGTGATTCAGTGATTCAGTGTTAACCGCTATTCCGTGTTTCAGTGTTAACCGTGATACAGTGATTCAGTGTTAACCGCTATTCCGTGTTTCAGTGTTAACCGTGATACAGTGATTCAGTGTTGACCGCTATTCCGTGTTTCAGTGTTAACCGTGATTCAGTGATTTAGTGTTAACCGTGATTCCTTGATTTAGTGTTAACCGCTATTCCGTGAGTCAGTGTTAATCGCGACTCTGTGATTCGGTGTTAACCGCGATACCGTGATTCAGTGTTAACCGTGATTCCGTAATTCAGTGCTCATCGTGATTCCTCAATTTACTGTTAACCGCGATTCCGTGAATTAGTGTTCACCAAGTGTGTTGTGCAATCTTTATACGCCATCGAGGACTTTAACTGTAGTTGATATTACTTGAAGAGGTTGGACATCGCTCATCGGTAACTTCATCGTCGCTTCACTGCCTAGCAGACATCACAGACGCTGTGGAACGCTAAGTGTCATAATTCTACTGCTTCCCGTACCTGTCACAGGGTAACAAAGTAAAGTATTTCAACAACAGCACACACATTGTTTAAACATAAACCCGAGTGATACATTTACACACTTATTATAGCGAGTATTTTATTTATTTTATTACTATAGTAAACGGTCAGATCACAACTCACTGTATTTTCTTGTTCATTACCAATCGTTCCTGAACCCCGCCCTATTTATTTCCAGGGGTATAATTACTCCCGGTACCGCCCGTTAAGTCTGAAATTTTCCGGGATTAGTGAGGTCGGCTAATCTTTTCACCGGCACTCCCTCACCAAGACAGTCAGGTGTTCACACACCAAGACCCAGGTGTTCACACACCCGCCCATATCCCACAGCCACCGAGGGCTTAACGAAGGAAACCACCCGGCACTCCTTAAATAATCCTAATCAACACAGGTATTTCTAATTCTATTTTAATCACCTTCCCTACTCCTCCTTCTCCGCCCAAACCCATATTTCCTCCTCCGCCTCCTCCTTTAACCATTTCCTCCTCCTCCTCCTCCTCCTTTGTGCTCCTTTGTGTTCCTTTAACTAAATAAGCCTCTCTACCGTCCAACTAATTACCCCCGCGGGACTCGACCCGACCCCTACCTAACTCCTTCCAGGTGTTCAGTTGAGCTCCTTCCTGGTATTCAGCAAGCCACCCACGCGGTTTCTAAATATATCATAACTAAAGTTTCTTGCTACAGAAAAAAGAAAAGAAAAAAGGAATTGTAACCATGCCCAAATATTTCACTTGCGGTAATTGTTCGCAGAAATTTGCCACGATCCACTTTCAACTCAGCGAGTCTAAATGTAAATATTGTGTCTTGGACTCGCGTATCCAAGCACTTAGCTCGATTAACGATGAGTTGAAACGCTCAAACGTTCTGATATGGGAAGTTGTGACGTCATTCCCCGCCCTTCCTACTCCAGCTTCCTCCACCTCAAACTCATATTCTGACGTTCTGACCCAATTACATACCTCCTCCTCCTCTGCCTCGCCTGAACCCGCCTCCATCCTTACTATTCCTTCCGCCCCATCCACCTCCCTTGCTACCTCATCCACTCCCACTCCCTCTTCTCCCTCCACTACCCTTGACTCCTCCCCTATCCTCATCACCACTCCATCTTCCCCTTCCACCTCCAACACGATCTCCTCTGCCTCGCCTCAACCACCCCACTCCTCTGCAACGCTGGAACCCGCCGCCACCCCTACCATTCCTTCTATCCCATCCACATCCCTTGCTACCACATCAACTCCCTCCCTCTTCTCCCTCCAACACCCTTGACTCCTCCCCTATCCTCATCACCACTCCATCTTCCCTTCCACCTTTAACACGATCTCCTCGGCCACGCCTGAGCCCGCCGCCCCAAGGCCGGTTCCGTCTACTCCAGCTACCTCACTTCCTACCCCATCAACCTCCATCCACAGTACCACTCCCCTTTCTCCCGCTCTCCTTCGTCTCCCTCCACTACCCTTGACTCCTCCCCTATCCTCATCACCACTCCATCCTCCACTTCCATCTCCAACACGAACTCAACCTCCGCCTCCTCCTCCACTTCTGATACCACATCTCCCTCCACCCACACCTCACCCTCCACCCTTCCCCAATCACCCACTACTATCACCACCACCACTTCCAAACCCACCTTAGCCCGCGCTCCTCTTGTACCTCGCGCCCTTCCAGAAGAAATCACAAGACCATTCTACCAGCTGTCACTTGTACGAACCAGACGCTGTTTCCTGGTATGGGCAAACTAACTACTAGAGTCAATTTAGTTGGAGACAGTGTGGTGAGAGGCCAACTTACGGAGTTTTGCGGACGGAATACGTTGACACGGCAGCGTTTCTGTATCCCCGGAGCCAAACTGGACGATATTGAATCAGCTGTCGATGCAGTTTCAGTAAATGCGAAGGACGACACAGTGTATCTGATCCATGCGGGAACCAACGACCTTCAGTCAACTCAAATTCAGGACCTGTTAGCAAAATACCGTCAAGTCATTCGGAAATACAAGACCAAGTCCCCTCACATCATCGTCTCTGGAATTCTACCGAGAGTCAATACGTTCGCCGGATACAACAACAGTAAAGCGTACGGCGTCAACACTAGTCTAAAGCAGTTATGTAACGATGAAGGCGTAGGGTTCATGAACGCATGGCATCACTTCAACCAGCGCCCAGATTTGTTTTGGGAGGACGGACTCCACTTGAACGAGGTTGGTTCGGCGCGGCTAGGAAGGCTCCTGAACGATGCAGTTGAAAGCTTCTCGAAAAGCTATTCAAAAAACTGGAGGCGAGGGCAAGGCAAAGGCAACCCTTGATCAACCGAACCGTAGCGTCGATGCGGCTTGCAAGAAACTGTGTAACCAACGACGCCTCCGACAAGCGAACTCATTCAACACGACGCGGCCAAACCAGTAGTCACATTTCCATTTTGTACACAAATGCACGCAGTCTATTACCCAAAAAGGACGAAATTAGGGCGTATATTGCAACTGAGAAACCAGATGTGGTAGCCATCACAGAGACTTGGGCCAACTCTGCACATCTAGTATCTGAACTGTCATTTCCCGGGTACGAAAACTTCCAAAAAATCTAATGAACAAGAAAGGAGGAGTATTAATGTGCTACTTAAAAAGTACGCTACATTACATAAAAATAGACAAACAGGACGCAGAGAATTACGACTCCGTCTATGTGGAAATAACTGCGAATAATAAGAAACTAACACTTGCGACCGTATACAGGCCTCCAAAACAACAGGCAGCCGATGACACTGCCCTGTACGAAGAGCTTCACTCTCTAACACAAAGTAAAGAAGCAATAATAATTGGGGACTTTAATTGCCCTAACATTGACTGGGGACAATTGACTGGAGATCAAGAGGGTAACAGGCTTATAGAAATGGTGGAGGATTCGTTCCTCACTCAAGTTGTAACTCAACCAACAAGAGAAAACAATCTGCTGGATCTGGTATTAGTAAGCGACCCCGACCTCATTCGCGACTGTGAAGTTGGTGAAAAAATTAACGGTTGCGATCACCACTTAATCCGTTTCAATGTCAACATAAGTCACAAACTCGTAGACAATCCGTCAGTGATACCCGACTACAAAAAAGCAAATTTCAACCTAGCCCGTGAGCTGCTTCCCTCTGCGACCTGGGACCAACTTCACCTAACCGACAATACAATCGACAACGTGTGGAACAACTTCAAAGATAAGCTTTTGGGAGTAGAAAAGGCTACAGTGCCGACGAAACCCAGGCAAGTAAATGGTGCCGTAGATCCACCGTGGATGACCAGAGAAATAAAAAGGGCGGTAAACTTAAAAAAAAGGAATTATAACCTAATGAAAGAGAATGACACGGCCGAAGCCCGTTCTCAGTACCACAACAGCCTCAGAGCTTGTCGCACCCTTATTCGGAGTAGTAAACGCAACTACGAAAACAAATAGCGCGTGACATCAAGACAAACTCAAAAAATTCTTCACATACATCAGATCGAAAAGAAAGTAAATCCAATATTGGTCCCCTGACAGACGAGACTGGAGCTGAAACTCAGGACAGTAAACATATGGCCAGAATCCTCAACAGTAAATTCGCATCCGTATTCACAGTCGAAAACATTGAAACCATGCCAGAGAACCCTGACCCGCCGAGGGAATCACGCCCCTGAAAATTGACTCAATATGCGACCAAGAAGTGAAAGAGTATTTGGATAAACTCGACACGAACAAGTCAACAGGACCTGACGGTTTGTCCCCGCGGTTATTAAAAGAGCTTAAACAACAAATAATTCAGCCACTCACTAACATATTCAACCAGTCTGTTCAATTGAAAAAGGTCCCGGAAGACTGGAAGATGGCGAACGTAACACCAATTTTCAAAAAGGGAGACAAAAGCGTTGCATTAAACTACAGGCCCATAAGTTTGACATCAGTGGCAGGAAAAATACTCGAAAAGATTATTAGAGACAAACTTGTTAAGTTTCTAGAAGACAATAATGTAATCTCCGACACCCAGCATGGCTTCAGAAACAAGCGCTGCTGCCTAACGAATTTATTAGACTTCTTCCAAGGTATATATAAGAACTGGGATGCCCACATCCCCAGTGATGTTATATACCTGGACTTTCAGAAAGCCTTCGACAAAGTACCGCACGAGAGACTCCTTAAGAAACTGCACTCGGCGGGCATTGGAGCCAATCTGATCGCGTGGATAAGAGATTGGCTCACCGACAGAAAACAACGAGTACTACTCAACGGACAGCCTTCCGATTGGCTTCCAGTCACTAGTGGAGTGCCTCAAGGGTCAGTGCTGGGACCCATTCTCTTCATCATATATATCAACGACCTCGAAGCAGGACTGAAATCCACAATATCGAAATTTGCTGATGACACTAAGGTGGGGGGAAAGGCCCTCACAAAGACCGACTGCGAAATCATTCAGAAAGACCTCAATCACATTATCGAATGGTCGGAAAAATGGCAAATGTCTTTTAATGTTGACAAATGCAAAGTCATGCACATTGGGTCCAGAAATAGTAACCACACATACATCATGAATGGGAGACCTCTGCAAGCGATGCAGGAGGAAAAGGATCTTGAGTCACTATCAGCAGTGACCTGAAACACGCGAATCACTGTAAAAAGCATACAACAAAGCCAACACTATGCTCGGGTTCATAGCGAGGAACTTCGAGTGTAAAACGCCAGACGTGATGCTATCCTTGTATAATTCCATGGTAAGACCGCACCTCGAGTATGCAGTACAGTTCTGGTCTCCTAATTACAGAAAGGACATTGATTTACTGGAAAGGATTCAGCGACGCGCCACGAAAATGATACCAACCTTAAGGGCTCAACCGTACGAGGAACGACTCAAGGACTCAATCTCTTTACATTAGAGAAAAGACGCCTACGAGGAGATATGATTCAAGTCTTCAAGTATCTGAAAAAATTCAATAACGTCGATTACTCCAATTTCTTTGAATTGCAAACCAACCTAAGAACTAGAAATAACGGTTTACCCATTCAGTCTAAGCGATGTAACACAGACATCGGAAGGAGTTTCTTTTCAAACCGAGTCATCCGTCACTGGAACAATCTTCCTTCAGAAGTAGTAAATGCGAATACTATCAACTCCTTCAAATATAGAATCGACCGTCACTTCGCTGCGTCGGGAGTAAACTGAATATTGAGTTGCTTTCATCTGCTCCTCAATATCGAGGTGCTTTCATCTACTCCTCAATGTCGAGGTGCTTTCATCTGCTCCCCAGGCCCCAGGCTGTCGAGCAGATTAAATCACCAAAGCGGGCAACCTCGTAATGAGCCAATAGGCTTTCTGTTGCCTGCGTTTCCATGTTTCCATGTTTCCATGTTTCCTCTAACGTGTTTCATATCCTGTCTTTCTTTTTTTTTCTTTCCTCCATTGTATGTTTTTTATTCTATTTCTTTATTTCTTTTTTTCTCTTTTTGTCTGCTTTATTAATACATTCTTCTTACTTCTTTTTCTTCTTTTTCTTCTTCTTCTTCGTCTTTTCGTTTTTCTTTTCTTTATTTTCTTTTGGTGTTCTTCCTTACATGATTTTTCTGCTTCATCTCTCTCTCTCTCTCTCTCTCTCTCTCTCTCTCTCTCTCTCTCTCTCTCTCTCTCTCTCTCTCTCTCTCTCTCTCTCTCTCTCTCTCTCTCTCTCTCTCTCTCTCTCTCTCTCTCTCTCTCTCTCTTATTTATTACATCAACCTTCTACTCCTTCTCTCTAATTCCTCCTCCTCCTCCTCCTCCTCCTCCTCCTCTTACACGTCTCCCTCCTCCTCTATTTCATCTACTAAACTACAGGATTCTTTTTTTCACTTCCCTTCTTTTCTCCTCCTCCTCCTCCTCCTCCTCTTCTTCCTCTATGTATGTCTTCTACTAAACTGCATGCCTTTTTTTCTCTAACTTCCCTTCTTTTTTCCTCCTCCTCCTCCTCCTCCTCCTCCTCCTCCTCCTCCTCCCTCCTCCTCCTCCTCCTCCTCTTCTTCCTCCATCTATGTCTTCTACTAAACTGCATGCCTTTTTTTCTCTCACTTCCCTTCTTTTCTCCTCCTCTTCCTCCTCCTCCTCCTGCTCCTCCTATTCTTCCTCCATCTATGTCTTCTACTAAACTGCATGCCTTTTTTTCTCTCACTTCCCTTCTTTTTTCCTCCTCCTCCTCCTCCTCCTCCTCCTCCTCCTCCGGCACCTAAGTTTCCAGTACTGCCCAAAAAGCTCCCAGCTTTAAATGGACTCCCTGCACTACAAAATTATTGTAAATACATAATTGTATAAAGGGATGATAAAATGTTTCAAATGTTTTTCAAATGTTTTTCCTCCTCCTCTACTAAACCTCGATACACTACTTCCTCCTCGCCCATTCAAATTGCAACTTTATGTAACCTAACACACACACACACACACACACACACACACACACACACACACACGAATTCTTGAAATGTTTCGTAAGAGTGAAATAAAATAAAGAAAGAAATACGAGCAAGAAAAGTCTAGCACGCATTTAGTTAATGTTGAGAAGGAATAAAAATGGAGTCTCTCTCTCTCTCTCTCTCTCTCTCTCTCTCTCTCTCTCTCTCTCTCTCTCTCTCTCTCTCTCTCTCTCTCTCTCTCTCTCTCTCTCTCTCTCTCTCTCTCTCTCTCTCTCTTATTTATTACATCAACCTTCTATTCCCCCTTTCTTATTCACCCTCCTCTTCTTCCTCCTCCTCCTGGAAAGGAAAAAAAATGTCTTCATCTGTTTTCTTTTGTGAAGGTAAAGATTGTGTTGTGTTATTCTCTCTCTCTCTCTCTCTCTCTCTCTCTCTCTCTCTCTCTCTCTCTCTCTCTCTCTCTCTCTCTCTCTCTCTCTCTCTCTCTCTCTCTCTCTCTCTCTCATTGCTAATATTTTTCTTTCTCTTTCTCTCTACCTGTCTTTCTCTCTCTCCTCTCTTCCACGTCTTTCTCTCTCTCGCGTTCCTTTCTTCCTTCCTTTCTTCCCTCGTCCATTCACTGCCATTGTTTTATCTATCTATCTATCTAACAACCTGTCTATCTCCTCTCTGTCTCTTTTTCGGTTTCCTTCCTTCCTTTCTTCGTCCATTTACCGCCATTCCAGCTATCTATCTATCTATCTCCTCTCTTTCTGTCACTTTCTCGTCCTCCTTCCTTCTTTCTTTCGTCCATTCAGGGTCATTGTTTCATCTATCTATCTATCTATCTCCTCCCTTTCTATCTCTTTCTCTTACTCCTTCTTTCCTTCCTTCCTTCGTTCGTCCATTCAGCGCCATTGTTCAATCAGTCTATGTATCTAACTGCCAATCTATCTCCTCTCCTCTATATCTATCTTTCTATCTCCTCTCTTTCCCGTACTCGTACTCCTTCCTTCTTTCCTTAAACCATTCACTGCCATTGTTTCCGGGAAGAATTAAGGCGGCTTTACACCTGGCAATTCCTGGTCGTCAATACAGCCGCGACGTGCTGCCGGCAGCATTTTTGGTCTGGGTCTGGGTCTGGGTCTGGGAGCCCTTCTCGCGGCAAGTTCTCTGCAGCTGAGCGTGTCCGTCTTGTATTGCCGACTGGCGGCTGGGTACAACATGTCGGCGCCAATAAAACAAGAAATGACAGATACAGACAACAAGATTTGGAGCCGAGAGGCCGAGGTGGCATTGCTAGAAGAAGTAAGGCAGCATAGATACTTGTGGGACCCACAAGATAAGCTGTATGAGAATTAGCTGAGTCTACGCAAAACAACTTTTGAAAGAGTGGCAGCAACATTACGATAAATGTTTATCTCTTTGCGAGATATCGAAGGAGGTAAGGAACGATTATTTTCGTGTATTATATAATCACACTATGTAATGCCTGGGGGTTGCGATGGCATGTTCCTCCCTTCTCCTTTGTTATTAAATGCAACAATGAACACTCAATCAATCAATTAATACTACTTATAATAAACTTACTTTACTTACAGTATTTCTACAATATTAGGCTAATGGACCAAACTCATTGTGGTTTTAAGATATGGCAGTAGCCTTTTGGGGTGTCTAGGATGAATTCATGCCCTTGCATTTACTAGCAGTTCACGTCTTGATGCTCCCGGCGGCTCCTCCCACGTGTGAATGTACTTGCTCCCGAGAGCACCCAGGTGGTCTAGCCGCTAGATCGTCGCGGCTGTACTGCCGGCCAGGATTGCCAGGTGTAAAGCCGCCTTTAGCGTAACATCACACGGCGCGCTAACACCCAAAATTACCAGCCACTGAAAGTAACGGACGGCGGAGTTAATGTCATCTTGGGCCGAGTTATCAAGGAGAGCAAGCAGAGAGAGGAGGAGGAGGAGGAGGAGGAGGGATGGGCTCGCCGCCGCTGCCTGCCTACCGGGAACTGACGATATGCCTCTTCTTCTTAATTTTCCTTCTCCTCCTCCTCCTCTTTCTTCTTCCTCCTCCTCCTATTACTTATTCTCTTATCTCTTTACGTCTTGAGGTGTTACTGTTTTAAATTATGCCTCTTCCTACTCCTCTTCCTCCTCCTCCTCCTCCTCCTCCTTCTCCTCCACTTTCTTTTCGTCTTACTCTTTCTTGCAACTCATCTTAATCCAGCTCTTCCTCCTCCTCCTCCTTCTAATTTTTTTTCTTTTTCTTCCTCCTCCTCCTCATCTTCTCTTTCTCCTCTTCCTCCTCCTCCTCTTAATTTCTGCTTTTTTCTTTGTTTTTGTTTTTTTGTTCAACAGTTTAATTTCTTCTTTTTTTTTCCTACTTATTCATTTTCTCTCTCTCCTCTACCACCTCCTCCTCCTCCTCCTCCTCCTCCGCCTCCTCCTCCTCCTCGCCCTCATCTCCCCGGCCTCTCATCGCCTCCTTAGCTAATAGAGAATGAAGTTATTGGAACGGCCCTCAATCCTCAGTCTTCGCCGCTCCTCAGGGCTCAGCAATAAAGACAAAATTAGCAGCTGCAGGGATTATTGGCCGACCCGCCGACGCATTGAGCCACTGGTAGGAACACGTATATAGGCTTGACGGGTGATGTTGAAAGGAAGGAGGAGTTGAGAGGGAAAGACAAGGAGAGAGGAGGGAGATATTAGCGGTCATTAAGAAACATATTAAGAGGCATAGGGAGATATTAAGGCCTTTGGAAGACAAGGCCGGGATGGGCACGTACAGGCTTAACAAGTGATGCTGGATGGAAGAGTTGAGAGGGGGAGAGAGAGAGAAAGAGGGACATATCAAGAATCATATAAAGGGATGTATTAAGAGACATAGAGAGATGTATAAATAAAAACCCACACTGGCAGACGATAGTTATATTTTTAACCAAACAGTTTCGGTAGAGAGATATTAAGGGATATGCCATTTCTGGAAGCACATGTGAAATCTCGTCTACTGGGGACAATTTTTTTTTTTCTTCAATCTGACACCCGTTCACGCAGGTCTCTTAGTTTACGTTTCTTGTTCCATGCTTACGTTCCATGTTAGTTACGATCTGAGAAACACAGTTATTCATTGGGTTATATCACTGACAGAGAGGCATAACCGAAGCTACTGTTCCAGGAGTCAAGTTTTACACGTTTCCCCCGACGCCCCGCCAGTCATTATAAACCATCGTGGCTAAAGTCACCACAACACACTAATGGGCCTTGAGTGTTAACGATGGCGCCTCTAAAACACTCAGTGGCTCGGGTAAATCTCCCCGCCTGTTCCTCCCTCCCGCCCCACGCTGCTATAATCACGGGCCCCGCTGCTTTAGTGCCGCTCTTCATCGCCTAAAGAAACAGGTCACCCATTCCCGTGATATACACACGAAGAAACTTAAACTCCAGGCCGAAGCTCTTACAGCCTTAAGCGCCTAAAAAAAACAGGTCCCGCAGTCCCCTTGAAACACGAAAACACTTAGGATCATATTATACTCACCCCATCCTCTGCCTTCCTCCTCAGCTCCCCTTCCTCTAATAGCCGTCCATTCCGCCTCCTTCACCTTCCCATTACCTCCTGTTACCTTTTCCCCACCCGCCGCCGCCGCTCCCAAAATTAACCTCTACGAACGCAAGACTCTGAAGAGGTGAGAAAAGAAGTCAGTCGCCCCGGCCAGCAATTATCCAAGTGAGCGTGTGGTGGTGCAGCCCTTTCACTCCCTCAATCAGTTACCTTTAGTTTTATATTCCTTAAATTAATTACCTTTTTCTTTAATTGGGGAGGCGGTGGTCGAGTGGTCAGCGAGCGGGCGTGGTGACCCCGTGGACCCCGTTCGAGTCCCTCCGAAAACCGCTGAATTTTCAAACCATCGCCGAGTGACGGAAGGTTAACCACATGCTGCCCAGATCTTGTCAACCCTAACTTCAGCGGCTTCCGGCAAGAGGAGCACCGGGGGCAGCATGGACCAAGCTCTTAAATTCCGCCGCAATGTTGCCTCTCTATCTTCTATCGATATTTCCACGCTGACTGCTCTTCTGAACTTGCTAACTGCATGCCTCCCCCCCTCCCGCGGCCCCGCTGCACTCGACTTTCTACTCATGCTCATCCCTATACTGTCCAAACCCCTTATGCAAGAGTTAACCAGCATCTTCACTCTTTCATCCCTCACGCTGGTAAACTCTGGAACAATCTTCCTTCATCTGTATTTCCTCCTGCCTACGACTTGAACTCTTTCAAGAGGAGGGTATCAGGACACCTCTCCTCCCGAAATTAACCTCTGATTTTGGACACTCCTTTAACCTCTGTTCGGGAGCAGCGAGTAGCGGGCCTTTTTTTCTTTTTCTTTCTTTGCGCCCTGGAGCTGTCTCCTTAGCTGTATAAAAAAAAAAAGCAAGAGTCACACATCACGGCAGCCATTATAAATAAAATTCGCCTGCGCCGCTAACGGGCTGGGGTCGCTCAAGAGGCCCCTCAAGGAAGCCTACAGGCGCTATGGGCAGCACGTAAGAAATCAATTACTTTTCACATTATATCCCATATCGTATATCCTTTATATCCTCTACATTCCACCTCTGAAAACAATCACAGTAAGACTATCTCTCTCTCTCTCTCTCTCTCTCTCTCTCTCTCTCTCTCTCTCTCTCTCTCTCTCTCTCTCTCTCTCTCTCTCTCTCTCTCTCTCTCTCTCTCTCTCTCTCTCTCTCTCTCTCTCTCTCTCTCTCTCTCTCTCTCTCTCCAGCCCGACGTTCGGTGTAGCAAGAGTGTCGCACGGATACCTATCTCTGGCCTGATCTCTTCATTCTCCCTTTATTAAAGTTAATACCCGTAGCTTATTGTGGATCGGGGAGCGGCGGCGGAACGAGGGGCGAAGAGAAGGGAGAGAGAGAGAGAGAGAGAGAGAGAGAGAGAGAGAGAGACGTACGGACGGTATGGTACATATATACATATACAATTATACATAGTCACTTCCAGTACAACCTAGGATGCCTCTTCTTGCTCTGCCTCTAAAATACAGACAGACACAGAAAGACCTAGTACATATAGAGAAAAACAAAGAGATATAAAGACATATAGAGACAGACAAACAGATATATAACACACACACACACACACACACACACACACACACACACACTGCCAGACAGACGGAATATACAGACAGGTAATACACAAAATTACGAGAGATACACGTTGAAAATCTGTGCTCACTATTGTTCCAGCGTTGCAAAAGTGATGACGCGAAGGTTTCGAAATGTGCTTCATGATTTTACTGATGAAACGTGACGCGGAAAAACGAAAAAATGACAAATAATTACACACGCGAAATAATAGTAATAATAAAAATAGTACGGTAGTAGTAGAATAGTAGTAGTAGTAGCAGTAGTAGTGGTAGCAGTAGTAGTAGTAATCTATTCTGTCCTGTACTATCACACGTAGATTACTAGTAGTAGCGGTAGTAAATAGACACCCTCGCCATACACCGACAGGTCTTCTGGTGCCTGTTCTCCCTAGGTATTCCTATGTAAGTAGTAGTAGTAGTAGTAGTAGTAGTAGTAGTAGTAGTAGTAGTAGTAGTAGTAGTAGTAGTAGTAATAGTAGTAGTAGTAGTAGTAGTAATAGTATTGGTGGTGGTAGTAGTATTAGTAGTATTAGTATTATTATTATTATTATTATTAGTAGTAGTAGTAGTAGTAGTAGTAGTAGTAGTAGTAGTAGTAGTAGTAGTAGTAGTAGTAGTAGTATAATAATAATAATAATAATAATAATAATAATAATAATAATAATAATAATAATAATAATAATAATAATAAATAATGAAATAGTAATAATAATAGAAATCGTGATTATCTTTATTTATTTTACTACTACTACTACTACTACTACTACTACTGGTGGTGGTGGTGGGTGGAAATGAAAGCAAAGAATTTACATATTGTCGACTGCAAAGAAATGGTGGTGATGGTGGTGGTAGTGATGGTGGTGATGGTGGTGGTAGAGGTGGTTGTCGTAATGGTGGTTTCAGTGGCAATACAAGTGGCATTATTAGCTCTATATTTTTCCGGCACAGATCAAGTTTATTTCCTTCCAATAAGCTCCCGACCACACCTTCCCTTCCCTTCCCTTCCCTTCCCTACCTTTAGCCTCTCCTTCCCTTTCTTTCCACCCTTACCTTCCTTCCACCCTTCCCTTCCTACACTATTGGTCCATATTTTCCAGGTTTTACGGAATTATAATCGAGCACAGTTTCCCCTCCACGCTCATGCAGTCTCGATTGGGTTAGCGAGGCGGTTCTTTGCATTACGTTCATTAGCTTATTTTCGGGGGACGCAATACTTCCACGCCCCGCCGCCAGTAATTAACACGCCGCTGAAAACCTTGGGACGTCAGAAGCCTGGGCGGTGCAGTGAGTGAGTCATGCTTGCTCGTACTGATCACGTGTGGAGTGTTAGTGACCAGTTTTTAGAGATCAGTTTTAGGTTTAGGGAGTTTGAATTTAGTGTTATTGAGGTTTAAGGAGTTTTAGAGTTGATAGTTTAATTTTAAAAGAGCCAATTATCGTGTTTATATTCATTGTTAAACTGCATTACTGGCCTTTCATAAGCAGCATAACTATCGTCATAATAAGGTCTCTGTAATAACATTGACAGACGGATCACATACAACTTAAAATATGCTCTCTGATGTTTCTCGTTGAAGATATTTACAGACCTTTCAACATAAACAAAACGTGACGTAATTATAAGGAGCTGCGTGACTGAGTCTCCGACGGAAATAACACAGACCTGAAACACGTGAAAATATTCTTCCTGCCATAGCCCGCTCGCTGCTCGCCCTTCACGCCGCGCGGGGCTTGTAATTAAAATGAACCTTTAATAACTTTGAGAGACGAACAACTACATATAAAACACACTCACATGTTATTTTTCCCTCGCTAACTCCATTACTGAAGATTTAAACGGCTCAAAAATGTTAAATGAATAGACTGATAAAGATATAGATGGATAGATAGATAGATATGAATGTAATGGTAGCATATGAAATAGCTGCGCGTGGCCTCTGAGCTCATCGCGTTACATAATCAGCATATCATAAGCTGCACAAGGGCTGCAGGTAAATGGAACTGTATGGAATAAAGTTTAGTCCAATACAATAATATAATATCACTCTGTATCTACCTTGCCAGAGCTCATTACACTTTTTAGTACACCGCGACCGCAGACAAGAGAGGACAGACGCAAATAGGGTAGGCGGTGGCTGAATAGATAGCAAGACGGCCCCGCGTTCAGGAGGACGCGAGTTCAATCCCCGACCGGTGCCACCAAGCTGGGATTTTTCAGCCGCCGCCGAGTGGCTTAAAACTACCCACATGCTGTCCAGAAGGCAACCTATCAACCCGGACTCTAGATTCTAGGATTAAAGATGAGCTCCGGGAGGGCAGCATGAGCCAATGCAAAATGGCGCCACTATAAACACTCGCCTGCGCCAGAACGGGCTGGGCCGACCATCAGGACCCACCGGGAAGAAGCCTTGGACCGACCATCAGGATCCACCGGGAAGAAGCCTACCGGCGCAATAGGCCAAGACGCATTTTTTTTTATTTAAATATATGCAGTACTTATTAGGCTTATTAAGCTACACACACCAACTTCTATTATGCATATAATTACTATTTACAAGCCGTCAACCCATCGAAA
This sequence comes from Eriocheir sinensis, assembly GCF_024679095.1. NCBI lineage: Eukaryota > Metazoa > Arthropoda > Malacostraca > Decapoda > Varunidae > Eriocheir > Eriocheir sinensis. Next base: position 3,993,340 of record NC_066528.1, read on the forward strand.
ACAAACCTGCCCTGACACACTTACATATTCCTCATCAGAACTGGAATTATCTGGGAAACTGGCACTGGATTAACATTACTGAACCTGACTTACACTGGCTAACTAATTCTAACATCTGACCTGACTCGACTCATCTAAGCTAATACGTTTTATACTAATGACTGGCGTGGAGTTTCCGGCACCACACTAATGGCATCATGAACAGGAAGGAAGAAGGGAGGACAGCCTTATAACATCACTAATAACTACCAACCTGTGTATATATTTTCACATCTTTCTCTAAAACACTTTTCACCCTCTCTGTTATTCGTTCCCTTCCCCTTCACTACACCATCTCCGGCCCTCACGACCTTAGCATTACTTCGAGAGCCAGTGGAGGAAGGAGAGTCTTGAAGCATCATCAGCAACTATCAACGTGACTTTTTTTTTTACATCAAAGGACACGGCTCAAGGGCAACAAAAAGAGTCCAAAAAAAAAAAAAGCCCGCTACTCGCCGCTCCCATAAAAGATAAAGTAAAGAGTAGCCAAAAGAGAGGTCAGTTTCGGGTGGAGAGGTGTCTTGATACACTCTTCTTGAAAAAGATCAAGTCATAGGCAGGAGGAAATACCGACAAAGGAAGGCTGTTCCAGAGTTTACCAGTGAAGGGGGTGAAAGAATGGAGATGATGGTTAACTCTTGCATAAGGGGTTTGGACAGTATAGGGATGAGCATGAGTAGAAAGTCGTGTGCCGCGGGGTCGTGGGAGGGGAGCAGTCAGCATGAAAATATCGATAGAAGATAGAAAGAGAGGCAACATGGCGGCGGAATTTAATATATATTTTCCCGTCTCCCGCTAACCCAGTTTCCTCCCGCTATTCACTCCCCTCCGCCTCAAGCGTCACCGGGTTATGTAAGGCCCAGAGATCATGCTAATCATAATGCTAACGCCTGCTCTCCTGCGCACCTTCCTGCCCACCTGCCGACCTACCTGCCTACCTGTCTCTACCTCTTCTCATTTCTATTTATCTACCTATTTGTCTACCCTTCCCCCACCCCCACACCCTTCCCTCTCACCCCCATCCCCTTCACTCCCCTCACACGCCAGAAACATAACTCAGATTCAATTTAAGATGCGCCACCAATAACGACATTTCTGGACCCCTGGGGAGCGAGATGCGACACACTACAGAGGTGAGGCGCCGCCCGCTGACCCCCCCCCCTCTAGCCTGTCTTCATTTATTATGCGGAGAGGGGGAGGGGACGAGGGGGTTAGTAGTTTTACCTATATATATTTTCTAACGGTTAGGTTAGATATGTAAGTGGATATTGAGGACTGATGTTAGTTTTACCGGGTCTGCCCTATGTTTTTTTTCTTTTTTCTTCTTTTTCTTCTTCTCCTTACTCTTCCTCTTCTTCTTCTTCTTCTTCTTCTTCTTCTTCTTTCCTCCTCCTCCTCCTCCTCCTCCTCCTCCTCCTCCTCCTCCTCCTCCTCCTCCTCTTCCTCTTCCTCTTCCTCCTCCTCCTCCTCCTCCTCCTCTTCCTCCTCCTCTTTCTCTTCCTATTCCTCCTCCTCCTCCTCCAATTCATCATCAAATCCCATCTCACTTCCCCAGCATCCTCACCACAATTCTTCCCACCACAACCACCACCACCACCACCACCACCACCACCACCACCACCACCGCCCCTTACCTGGGCACTAAATCGTTGGTGTCGTCCAAGTCGCCACAAATACCCTTCCCAGGCTCGTCCATCCATCGACTAACCTGCAAGGAAGAGGAAATATTTTTAGAGCGTGCCACGAGCCGCAAGAAGTGATGAGGTAATAGCAAGTTATCTCAGGTTATTATTATTATTATTATTATTATTATTATTATTATTATTATTATCGTTATCATTATCATTATTATTATTATTGTTATTGTTATTATTATTATTATTATTATTATTATTATTATTATTATTATTATCATTAGTAGTAGTAGTAGTAGTAGTAGTAGTAGTAGTATAAGAAATTAATCAGGTTGAGAGGGAGGGGTGCGGACACTATAAGCCGCCTCTTCACCCGCCCCAAACACCTGAGACGCCGAGAAAGAGAAAATGCAGGTGAGAGCAATGAGAGAAGTAGGAAGAGGGCGAGATAATAAAGAAGTTAAAAGAAATGGAGGGACAGAAAGGTAGGGCAACAAATATCATGACGTCATCTTAATGTACGCAGCAAAGGTTCCGTCATGCACTGTGCTGACGTCACAACCGTTTACCTGGTGTGACGTCATCTTAGTGCAGGTGATGAGGCTCTGTTATACACAGGCATGACGTCACAACCGTTCAGTTGGAGTGACGTTATTATAGTGTAGGTAATTAGGCTCAGTGGTGCAGTGGTTATCGTGCTTAGCTACGATTCCGCGGGCACGGGTTCGATTTCCGGCCCGGGGAGTCGGCGTGAAACGGCTATTCGTCTTCCCCTTCGGGCTGGTTGGAAAATGGGTACCTGGGGAAACCTGGGGAAGGTAAACTGTGGTAACCCGGATGTCACACTGGCCCATACCCCGGGGTGATGGTTCTTCCCACATCATGTTCCACGGGCCAATGTGACGGAGATGAGCACCGAGTCCACACGCAGCTATACTGCATGCCCCCAACTGTACATTTACCTGTGCCCGGTGGTGGCGTTACGCCCTTGTACCTGGTGACTGTATCGGCCGCACGTTCTCCCTTATTCTCGGAAGGCCTCGCGGCAAAGGTTCTTATCGGTAGCCAGAAATGTAATCATGTCGAGTGTATAAAAGAGAATATTTATGAAGGCAGAAGAAATGTAAAAGTCCGTAAGCTTACCAGGTACAGCCATCGTGACACACCACTCCTGACCTCAACGAAGAAGGGAAGGGACAAACATAACGTAACAGAAGTAGGAAGAAGAGGACGACGAGGAGGAGGAGGAGGGGAGAAGAAAATGAAGGACAAATACCAACTCAGTAACCCTGACGACGACAAACCACTCCTGACCTCAGATAAGAAGAAAATGAAAAAGAGAATGGACAAACATACCGCAACATAAGTAGGAAGAGGAGGAGAACGAGGAGGTGGAGGAAGATAAGTAAATGAAGGAGAAATACCAGCCACCCTACAGCCCCCTCGACAACACACCACTTTCTGACCTCAACAAAGAAAGAAAGAACAAACACCAGCCACTACACTAACCCCAACTACAAACCACTCAAACACAAGCTTCTACAACCCCGACAAAGCACCCCAACACAAGCTTCTACAAATACGACAACCAGCTCCTCAAATACAAGGCTTCTGCAGCAACGACGAACCACTCCTGACCTATACGAACATGAAGAAGAAGAAGAGCAACAAAGAACACGAGAGCTACCGCCTCTACCGTCGACCAGCAACTTGAAACAACCCACACAATGAGCAGAACAAATTCAATCCGACACGGGACCCAGAGAACTAGACCCCATCAGCTGACAGGAGGAGGAGGAGGAAGACGAGGACAAGAACAAGAAGAAAAGAACGAGGAAGAGGATGACCACCGAGAACGAGGAGGAGGAGGACGAGGAGAGAGAGAGAAGAACAAAAAGAACGAGAAGGAGGAGGAGGAGGAGGAAGAAGAAAAAAGGAAGACGAAGAAAAACGGGAAGAACGAAAAGAACAAAAAGGAGGAAGGAAAAGACGAGAAGAAAGAGAAAAACGAAGAGGAGGAGGAACAGGAGGAGATGAAGAAAGGGGAAGACAAGGACGAGCAAGACGAGGAGTAATTGGATGAAGAAAAGAACGAAAACAAAGATCGAAGAAAAGAAGAAGAGGAGGAACGGCAAGGAACGTAGGGAATGACAGGCGGGAAGTGACGCGGAGAGGTGGATGGGATTAAGGGCTGTCCACGCTGTCAGGAAGGGCGGGGCGACACGTGATGAGGGAGAGGAGGAGGAGGAGGAAGAGGAGGAGGAGGAGGACGAGGAGGAGGAGGAGGAGGAGGAGGGAAAGAATAAAGAAAGAAAGAAAGAAACATATGAAGGAAGAAATTAATGAGAGGAGAAAAGACAAACAAAAACAAAGAAATGAAAGAAAAGTAGATGAAGAAGAGGAAGAGGAGGAGGAGGAGGAAGAGAAAGAGGAAGGAAGAACGTCGGAAAAAAAATATATAAACAAAAAACAAATGAAAAGGCAGAAAGATGAGGAAGAGGGAGAGGAAGAGGAGGAAAAGGAGGAGGATGGAGGTGATGAGAGGTGAGTGGGCCGGAGAATACACCACTCTCTTTCTCTCTCTCTCTCTCTCTCTCTCTCTCTGGTGGTGGTGATGGTGGTGATGGTGGTAATGGTGATGGTGGTGGTGGGACTGATTGTGGTGAGGACGCTGTGGCAGTGAGACGAGACTTGATGATGATGAAATGGAGAAGGAAGAGGAGGAGGAGGAGGAGGAGGAAGGAAAAAAACTAGAAAATGTGCCGGGTTGGGGCCGAATACCATCCATTCCCCCTCAAGCAAGCCTACCGGATCTATAGGCGGAGACGTAAAAAAAATAAAAATTGGAAGAAAAAAAAATACAGAAATGCATGAAAACGAAGGAGGAGGAGGAGGAAGAAGAAGAAGAGGAGAAGGAGAAACATAAGAGGAAGGAAAAAATAAAAACGATGAAAAGGGAAAAAAAAAAGAAAACAAAGAAGTGCAAGCAAAAATGAGGAAGGAAAAAAAAGAGTAAGAAATGGAAATGAAGGAGAAACTAAATAAAATCGAAGAAACAAAAAAGATAAACAAAAAACAAAGGAAAGAGTAAAAGAAAAAGAAGAAAACGAGCAAAACAAAACGAGGCAGGTCACCAATTAAAAAAACAAACAATAACATTAGAAAGAAGAGACGTGGAACAGAGACAGAGAAAGACAGAGGGAAAGAGAGAGAGGCGAGGTGGCAAACTAAGTTACTACACAAAACAAAAGAGAGAGAGAGAGAGAGAGAGAGAGAGAGAGATAGACATAGATTGATAAACAGACAGACAGACAGGCAGACAGACTGACAGACATATCAAGACAGACATATCAAGACACCTCTCCACCCGAAACTGACCTCTCTTTTGGCTACTCTTTACTGTCATCTGTTATGGGAGCGGCGAGTAGCGGGCTTTTTTTTTTGTACTCTTTTTGTTGCCCTTGAGCCGTGTCCTTTGATGTAAAAAAAAAAAATACATTCGAAATTTTGTCCGTATAAAAACATAACTACTACAAACTTAGAAGAAAGGTTTCTGCCACGCGTTGTATAAGCCTCCTCGTCATCCCCCCTGTGGCAGCTCATTAGTGGGTACATTCTGCGTATAAATTGTCTCCATGCTAATTTTGGGTACATTCTGCGCCTGTATGTCAAAATATTGGGTACATTCTGCGTCTAAACTGTCTCCATGGCATTCTTGGGTACATTCTGCGCCTGTATGTCAAAATATTGGGTACATTCTGCGTCTAAACTGTCTCCATGGCATTCTTGGGTACATTCTGCGCCTGTATGTCAAAATATTGGGAACACTGCGTCTAAACTGTCTCCATGGCATTCTTGGGTACATTCTGCGCCTGTATGTCAAAATATTGGGAACACTCTGCGTCTAAACTGTCTCCATGGCATTCTTGGGTACATTCTGCGCCTGTATGTCAAAATACTGGTAACACTCTGCGTCTAAACTGTCTCCATGGCATTCTTGGGTATGTACATTCTGCATCAGTATTCTTCTCACCCTTATCTAAACATCGCCTCCGGGCCGCAGGGAACTGAACAGCCGAACGGGAAATATTCATTGGTGGTCGTCTGGTCCAATTAGGGTGAGGGGCGAGGTGACTTCCTGGGCTGAGCTCTCATTGTTGATCTTCCAAGGGGGGAGGGGGTAGGAAGGTCTTTAGTGCCTGTCAGAGCATCATCGTCCCTTCACCAGGCACCCTACACAGGGCTGGGACGCGGCGAGCCAGCCAACAGAACGTAAAGTATTTTCCAAAGAGGAGTGTGGCTACGAGACAGTCCACGCGATAGTACCGTATGTAGTGCCGTGTGAAGACTTGGAACCCGCGTGCAGACTCCTTTACTCAATAACAAACATGGGACGCGATGAACCAGGCATTTGAACCCAGGCACTATAAACATTCAAAACCGGCCCACTCACCTCTCATTACCCCATCATCCTCCTCCTCGTCCTTCTCTTTCTGCCTTTTCTTGTTTTTTTGTTTACGGGTTTAATTTTTTTTCGACGTCCTTCCTTCCTCCTCCTCCTTTTCCTCCTCCTCCTCTTCTTCTTTCTTTCTTTTCTAGCACTTCTTTTTTTTATGTTTGTCTTTTTGTTTACCTTTTCTTTTGTTTTTTTGTTTATGTTTTATTATTTTTTTTTTCGATGTTCTTCCTTCCTCCTCCTCCTCTTCTTCTTTCTTTCTTTTCTAGCACTTCTTTTTTTTTGTCTTTTCTCCTTTCTTTTATCAAACATTCCAGGCGATATGTACTGCTGCGTGGAGATCTACAGCCAGGGTATTGACTCCTCACACAAGAGCGAGGCCGGTGGAGGGCTGGACGAGGTGCTGGTGATGTGCCAGATGCCTTGAAGACCGGCGGAAAACAGCTCCAACCACTCGTATCGGCGACCCCTGCCTGACCTTTGCTGGGAATGCGTCTTGAAGGCAAATCGGCGCCTCCGCTCAATAGACGATTTTCCGAGAAGCCTCAAAGCGACGACGGACAAATGTGAAAAGCAAATGTAAAGTGTAAGAGAAAAATAAAGACAGTAAATGATGAATGGCAAACATAAAAGGCATCGAAGCAACAACGAACAGGTATGAAAAGCAGAAATAAAAGTGTAACAGAAATATATAGTTAACAAATGATACAAGACAAAATAAAAGAATCATGACTACGAGGAACAGGTATGAAAAACAAATATAAGAGAAGCAAACAAAGGAATTATTCATTAACACAAACAATATATGAAAAACAAAAGCAACACATCTAACACAAGCACATATGAGAAGCAAATTTTACAAGAGGAAAAAAAAATAAAGGAATTAACAATTGACACAAAACAAATGACAAAACAGAACAATCATGGCTACGACGAACAGGTGCGAAAAACAAATATATAAGTGTAGCAGACAGAGAATTAATTACATACACAACAACATCAAAGACAACACGCACTCCCAGGGTCCGACGCCAGGCAATAACAAACACATGCAGTTATCAATTAAGTAAGACCCGTATTCAGAGACGCTTCCGCCTCTCATATCAACTATTTCCAGAGGCCGAAGAGGAGACTGATCGAGTTATAATGAGTGTTTCGTCACGTTTATGGTATAGAAGCCTTGTCAAACTATCACTAGGACAATAAAACTACCTCTGGACATGCCCAAACACCCCTACGAAACCCGAACCAAATGTGTGTGCTTGGACGCCGCAATGTTTAAGATTATGCCACTACGACTAAGGTCCAACGCCAGCCAGGGTCGTGAGGGCTCACTCAAGGTAGGAGGAGGCGACACCCAATCCGGGCACAACCACAGCCTCTCCTCCTGTTCTAAGACGCCTCGCGACACTCTAATGGTCAACCTTCTCTTTCATCCTCTCTCGCCGCCTAACCCTGGCCGGTGCAAGGAAATGAGGTGGCAGGAAGGAAAGGAATTAAAGGGGTAGGTGGAGGGAAGAAAGGGAGGTTAGGAAGGAGTATAAGTGGAGGGAAGAAAACCAAGAGAAGCCAGGAGGAGGGTCGAGCTCAAGAAGGAAGGTAAGGAAGGAGTGGGTGCGACGCGCTAGTGGTTAAAGTTTGCAAGACTTTGTGACGCTCCTCGGACGTGTGCCGCGGCGGGACGGGGAAAACTAATTACCGTGTGTGTGTGTGTGTGTGTGTGTGTGTGTGTGTGTGTGTGTGTGTGTGTGTGTGTTTGATCCTACTTCTCTTTTACTCTCTCACATTGAAGCTTTCCCACTTTTCTTTCTTCCTATTCCTTCTTTTCTCGCTGTTCCTTCTTCTGTGTGTGCGTGTGTGTGTGTGTGTGTGTGTGTGTGTGTGTGTGTGTGTGTGAGAGAGAGAGAGAGAGAGAGAGAGAGAGAGTGTGTGTGAGAGAGAGAGAGAGAGAGAGAGAGAGAGAGAGAGAGAGAGAGAGAGAGAGAGAGAGAGAGAGTGTGTGTGTGTGTGTGTGTCAGGAGGTGAAGGTCTCCACGAACATTGCATTCGCTTGCTTGAGAAAACAAAAAAATTCCTTTCCTTCCAGCGCGGCGACAACGGAGAGACCGATCAACAAGGCGGTGAAAAATAAATAAATATATAAATAAACGAGAGGACAAACGGACACCCCAAGCACTTAGACCCAATGAAAAACAAATAAACTTCACCTTCCCATAAAAAAGCTTGTATCAACTGGAGAGACAGACCGATAGACAGACACAAAGACAGACTTATTTTTTGCCCTTGAACTGATTCCTTTCGGCCACTCCTCTGAACGCTTTTCTATAGGAGCAGTGACTAGCGGGCTTTTGTTCATTATTGTTTCCTTTTTTTTGCCCTTGAGGTGTTTCCTTTGCTATAATAAAAAAAAAGCGGTGCAATAAAAATAGAAATAGATAAATTAATGTAAAGAAGAGAGGCTGCACTTCCAACACTTAACACTGCACTGACTACACGCAAAACAGTCAAGCTTCCTCACCTTGACCCAGAAACAAAAATAAACGAAAACAAAACAAAACTAGGAGTCGGGATTCTGAGCGTGTACATGTTAACGTATGTCTTGAAATAAATAAATAAATAAATAAAAATAATAAATATAAACTCGAGGGGACAGACAATTACTTCCAAACACTTAACAGCAAATGCAATGCAATTAAACTTTACCGTAACACACACACACACACACACACAGAGAGAGAGAGAGAGAGAGAGAGAGAGAGAGAGAGAGAGAGAGAGAGAGAGAGAGAGAGAGAGAGAGAGAGAGAGAGAGAGAGAGAGAGAGAGAGAGAGAGAGAGAGAGAGAGAGAGAGAGAGAGAGAGAGAGAGAGAGAGAGAGAGAGAGAGAGAAAAAAAGAACAAGTCTGCATTCTGGTCGTGTACAATAAAACGCTTCTGTAAACCAGTCTTGAAATAGACAGAAAACGTTAGTCCCCTCCACGGTGGACAGCGGCGCGGCGGCGGTGAATTACCCAGCGGTCCCGGAGCGGAGGGCAGAATGGGGGCAGGGACGAGGCGAGAGGAGAGAGGGGTAAGGAAAGGAGGGGAGAATGAGTGAGGGATGGAGGGAGTGAAGCTGGGGGGGAGAGGCGAGGAGAGGCGTAAGGGAAGGAGGGGAGAGTGAGTGAGGGATGGAGGGAGTGAAGCTGGGGGGGAGAGGGGGGCAGCGGAGATACGGAGCAGAGGGGAGAGGAGGCGAGGGAGCGGAGGGGGGGAGCTTCACACGGAAAGGTCAAATCACTCCTACATAAAGGATGAGATAGTCAGCGGTCGTCAATTAACTAGGCGACCCACGACCCCACCTGACCCCGCCCCGACCAGCAACCCAGCTCACGGCACATGATAATACCACACACACACACACACACACACACACACACACACACACAAAGGTGGCTATCAGACCGTCTGCCGCAACGGGCGTGAGCCATTGTGTCCAGTCTTGCTAGTCCATCACTCCACACGTAATGGCTGTATCTAAGAGGCCTTCACCAAGCACTAAAAAACAGAAACAAAAACTTTACCTTCATATATTTCAGTAATAAATATGGAATAAAATTACGAATATTTGAAATAAAAATATGAAGCTTAACACTCTGTAGAGCTCAGTAAATTCCAGCTTAACGTTCTTTCCTATTCGACCTTTGTAATTCTGCAGCTTGACTTCAGCATTCCGAGCCAAGGAAACACTAGGAGTAACAGGTTCGTCCCCCGGCGTGAAGGGACCCAATCGTGGCCGCGGCGATCATCGTATTAACAAGGCGCCGCCGGTAACGCGTCCCTTTAACACAGGCGCGTGAAAGCATAATTATCCCTGATGACACCAATTACAACTTACGACGAGACAGAGTGAACGGACTTCATGCGGCAACAGATAATCGAGTTGTTTCGGCACCAATATCCCTCCAACGCCCCCCCCCCCCCCCATCACCCTACCGACCCACACACCGTACCTTCTCACCCCATCCCACACCACCGGCCCCCGTCGTCCCGTGCAACTGTTGCTGTGTGGGCGAGAGGTAACAAACAATAGCGTGATGCAGGACCTGGTTATTGTTTTCAAGAGGTAAGTGTCGCGAATATTCACTCAGTTCTTGCTTGGCGCACTTTATTCTGGTATTAGAGTCAGCAAAAGTAACTTCAAAAGGCGTGGCGCACTTCTTTGAGATATCAGAAAGTTACGAAACTCGAACTAAAAAAAAACTCCATCTTTTAAAGTTAGCAAATCACAAAAAGTTTTTATTATAATCATCTAAAAATTGCAGGACGGCCTCATAAAAATAAACAATATAATTTTAAAACATA